>NW_017263658.1:529810-618374 GCF_001662655.1 Pseudogymnoascus verrucosus
CGTCTCCTTCTCTCCGTCTCCTTAGGCTCTATCTATCTCGCTCTAGATCTACTATAATTCCAATGTCCCCTCCGTCGGCCTCGCCGCAGCTGAACCTTCATTGGGGCCGATTTCTCGAGCGGATGACCATTGAGTTGCCGAACAGGAAGTCGACCTTCATCCTTAAGGTCTTTTCGACAGTTCTCTCGCCGCCGACCTCGAGGCTTTATACCTTGTCGTGGACCTAGAGGACCTGGGAGACAGTGTAGCCGTCCTGGATCGTGACTTCACTGCGATCCACGAACTCCTCCCGCCGTCGATGGTGCTCTCGACGCACAATAGACGTCTTCAAGGCGTTGAGAGCGACGTGGGTAGGTATCGGCGTGTTGTGGAGGCTCTGTGAAATCTAGACCTTCCACAACTCATTGACGGCACAGGCTTACCCACGTACGGTGCTGTACATGAAGAGGTCAGAGCTCTCCTCTCCTCCGTCTCCGCCGTCACCGTCGCTCCCGCCATCGTTGCCGCCGTCACCCTCCTCCTCTCGTGCCCCTATCCACGCCTTACCTCCCTTCGTCCTCCTCTTCTCCTGCCATTGTGCCTTGTCCTCAGCCCTCCTCTTCGTCTCCACGACGACACGTCGTCCTCGTCGACCCAGTCTCCTGGCAAGTACTTGCCCCCTTCTGGCCAGGCGTACTTTCCGCGCCACACCTAGGCGTTAGGCGTCAGCGAGAGATGCTCGGAGACGGGGTGAGGAGGCAGTCGGTGACTAACGAACCACTTCTTCAGCTTCCCTTCCGTATTATTCGAATCATAGCGATTCTGGGCGTCGTCAACATCGTAGTTTGGGTTGCTGTTGCAACAGTTCTGCGATCACATCCGCTGCCCATCTCATCTGCTGTTCTATCGTACACGCTCGGCTTCAGACATGCTCTCGATGCGGACCATATATGTGCTATTGATCTTATGACACGCTGTCTGGTTGCTTCTGGCTTGGAGCCAGGCGGCAGGCATGTTTTTCAGCTCGAGGCACTTTACAATGGTTATAATCATATGCGCCGTGATTGCAGCAACCGCTAGAGCAACCGCTAGAGCATTGCAAGAAAGGTTTGACGGCTTTAGTCAGGTCGGAGGCATGCGGCGGTCTTGATAACATTGGGCATTGCTAATGCCTTGATTATGGTGAGGCTGACACAGAGACTACGCGTTGTTGTGCTGAGGGAAGAGGTGACAGAGGATAGAATTGAAGGCAATGGTGATAAACAACTTAGGCTTGATGGAGGTGGTATCCCAGGAAGGATTTTCCACAGGGTGTTTAGGCTCATCGATCGACCTTGGAAGGTATATCTTCTAGGAGTTCTCTTTTGTTTAGGTTTCGACATCCAGCTGTTATTTGTTCAAATGCATAATCACGGTATGCTGCGAGGGTGTCCGTTGTTCCTAGAATGAGACCGAAACACAGTAGAGGTAGCCCGTTTCCTGCGTAGTAGTGGGATATCGAATATTGATTCGACAGCTGGGTATGAGGTGGCAACGTAGATGATACCGTTCCAGAAGCCTTGCAGAGGGACGACCAATGCGGACAGGTAGGACAAGGTGAAATTTGGAGCTGAGTTGACGAAGTTATATATTCGGTTTGACGTTGGGGGAATCTATATTGAAGAGAAATTGTCAGCCTCTCAGTTCTATGATATGGTAGATCCAGATAAACAGACGCACCCAAGTAACACATAGTGCAAGAAGAAACAGTATTGAAAATTTGGAATATGTCCAGATAATTCTGTTTGCGTCGAAACTTGCTCTGCGATCCTTAGCAGCTGGGTTCGCTCTACTCTGAGTGTCTCCTAATGGCCGATTGCTAGATGACATGACAGTTTCACTGCCGGTATGGACAGGGTCAGATGGGTATTCGGGCCTGTGGTTTGAAGTCATCTCTAGTCCCGGGTCGCCATGAGGGTTGGAACTGCTTGCGCCATTTTCTACAGCGAGATGACCTTCGTCCGCGATCTCGAGGTCTGTCGCCCTCGGAAAGCCAATTTCGTTCTGAGCCATAGAAGACGATTTAGCAAGGCTCTTCAGCCGTCGTCGGCTGTGGAGGATTTTTCGGCCGGCAAAGATATAAATTGTCGCAGAGAGTACGATCAAGGCCCACGCAGGGGCGAACACCATGGCTATACGTAGGAATCCCCATTCGGTGCGAACCCAGCACCATTGCTAGTTATGAAAGTAAGTAAGGAAAGCAATCAAACAAGCCGGCCATTAGGAGGGCTCACAATCGCTGAACCATAAATCTTTCCTCTGGCCTTGGTCTTAATGAATAAGTACACGAAGGAGGGAATGAAGGGGACTCCATAGGACGCAATACAATACTTCCACTCAAGCTTTCTCAGCTCAGTAACATCGTATTTGCGAAATAGGGTCAGGTAGACATTGAAGGCCATGCAAAAGGCCCAAATCGCATCTGCTAGTATGAACCTAATCCTTTTTAGCAAGAACGCAGACATAAGATATTACCATGAGATGCGCGAACCATTGCAGCAAAAACCCCTGAAACTGGCAAAGTGGGCCATCTACACCATGCGAGACCCCAGTTACTGATATCACAGTTGCCACATTTGCGAAACAATTCCCCCACGAGGCGTAAAAGATGAGTCGGTTAATTGGTTTACGGAAGCGGCGACTCGAGATGAAGGTGATGATGACAAACGATGAGCTCAGCAAGGAGATAATTGAGCAGGTTCGCTCAGTAATTTCAATCGCACGAAGTTGCCGAGCGCTCAGCGACATTTATGAGGCTGGGTTTCATCGCCGATTATCCAGTTTGTTAAACACAGGACAAAATGGCCCTTCAAGATTAATTCTCGAAGATGCAACACGTCATTAGACGGGTCGGGGCGCCACGAAGTGAGTAACCAACCGACGGCGTGCTGCCGCCACGCGAGTCGTGTTCACGTGCCGTCGGATTTAGTGAAGGCTCTCTGTCTATAATCATAATTAAACCACGCTCTATCAATCAAACACCTCATTGCTCCTACCGTTCGAATTCGAAAGGTAGGAGCAAAATTAAATAAAAAAAATTGACAACTGAGAGATTCGAACTCTCGCTCTTTCGAACTAGTAAGTCACATAATGACCTGAAACTAGCGCCTTAACCGCTCGGCCAAGTTGCCTTTTTGATAAAGAATACTATACTCGAGTTGGCTCGTCTGCGGCCCTCTCATTTCATAACCAAACGTGGGTGTCAGATGCTGAACCGAGTGCACGATTTCATATCTCTCACATACATCCCATCTATCCAAACCAGTTTTCTACACTTCCAACCTCTTCCTCTATGGAAAGTAAATAATAATAGCAAAGGCATTCATTCTGCGAATCTGCACACATCCACCGCTAACATGCGCATAATCGTAGAATGCTTTAGGAATTAATAGGTAGTTAGGCCTCATCCGCTTATGCGCATTTTACATATATTAGTGCCAGAAGTGCGCAAATTCGTAAAAATGCTTCAGGTATTAACTTTCACAGAATACCTCCGGTATCACCACTTTCAGCCATATACTTACTGACTATCTACGAGATAGTTAAACATAGCCCAGCAAGGAGGCGTACCCGTCGTCGTCGTTCTTCCTTGCCTTGTTAGAGCGAGGAGCTTAATATAGCACCTCCCCTCCTCCCCCTCCGCTCTTCCCGCCTCCCCTTCCATCCCATCCCAGCCGCCCTTCCGTACGAGTGTAGAATGTAGCCCCCTCATCCCCATACAACCCCAACCCCATCTTTCCACCCAACCCCTAGTCAAGCTACACGACACAAATCCCCGAAGACCACCCGCTCGGATACATTCCACATCCGGTTCCCGTCCCTCTTAGCTTCCCGACGTATCCGGAAATAACAGAATACGTACAATGTCTCAATCTGAAACCATGAAACAGAAACGGTAACGGCTGTGGCAATGCTAGGAGGCGCGGGGAGGGGGAGTTGCGTATGGGGGCCACGCGGCGCCGGGGGGGGGGGGGGGGNNNNATTGAAGGAGGCAAGGGGCGGGAAGGGGGGAGGGGGAGGGGGGGTGTTAGTCTTATTTGTAAGGGTTAGTTTGTTGGTTACAGTATAGCTACTTTTTTGTAATTTGTTTCTGTAGCGGATCGAGTAATCAGGGTCCGAGTAAGTGGTTGGTGGCAAAGGACGAGGCGAGGAGCAAGATGCGTGGAGCAAGCAAGCTGCTCGCAATCAAAGGATAGGGGGAGGGAGTAATTCGTGAACTTTCTGATCATTTCTTTAATTCTTCCTTCCTTCTTCTTCCGTCTAAAGCAACCCCCAAAGCCGTAGCAAAAACCAAATACAGCCCATAAACCCAATCTCCATGCATGCAGCCCATCATCAAATCCCACATCCCACCCATCCATCCATCTATCCCACCTATAATACACCCCCAACCAACCCCAGCGCCAACAAATGCATAACCCCCCCTTTCCCCTTTCCCCTGTAAAACAAAAACAAAAACTGTAAAAGTACACCTCTCACAAACGTCCACCTCTCCCGGGACTACCCCCTTCAGTTCCGTACTCCCCGCCGTAGCTAGAGCCATCGCTCTCATCCCTAGCAGCGTTGCTCGCGCCAGCGCCGTTGGAGGTAGCGCCGCCGGAGCCGTTGGCGGTGGCTGCTGTTTCGGCGCGGGCGTTGCTGATCATGCTTGGTAGCTGGCGGCGGCGGGCGTTGATGAACCAGTTTGAGATTTGGTCTAAAAAAAGCGGTGGAGGTTAGCTTAGTTCTCACAAGTGCCGCGTAATTGGTAGTAGTTCCCGAAGACCCCCAACCAACAACACGTAAGGGGAGAAGAAGAAAAAAGACTCACTCATCTGCAACCCCGTCCGCACCATCAAATCCTGCTTCTCATCCTCGGTCGGATACGGATGATGTAAATGCCCCACAAACCAAGCCCTCAACTTATCCGTCGTCTCCTTCGGCAGATTCCCCCTCCTCTTCCTCCCCCCACCGCCACTCTTCCCATCTCCCATTCCCTCCCCTCCATACCCCGTCTCCGCAACATAGTTCTGCGGCGGATACCCATTCCCATTGACACTAACCCCGAACTCCCTCCCGCGCTTCCCCGCACCACCACCGCCGTCGTAAACCGCGTACTGCGACGGCGGAGGGTAGGGTTGGGCGTCATACCGATCCCGGCTGTATGCTTGCGGCGCGTAGTCGGCGCGAGGATCAAATAGTCTCGGTGCGGCAGGCTCGGGGTATCCGCGGCCGGGATAGGGCATCTGGTCCGCAGCACTTGCAAAAACGGTCATAGGCGGCGGACCCGGCGGACCCCCCGGTGCACCCGTCATCGTACTCCTCGGGGACGTGCGATACGGAGTCTGCATCCCACTGCTCCCTCCCCCACTGCTCCCCCCGCGCTCTGGCTCCGGAGTGAGGAGGCGGCGTTTTTGTGCATAGGGACTCGAGGGGCGGGCGTCGACGGGGACGGGAGCGGGAGCGAGGTCGATTTCGGGGACTGCTTGGCGGATGGGGGGGAGTTCGATGTTTTGCAGCTGTGAGCGTGGGCGGGTGGGGAGGGAGGAGAGGGCCGCGGCGAGGTGGGCGGGGGTGGGTGAGGGGGCGTGCATGGTTATTGTTGTGGCCATGGGGGTGGTTTGTGTTCTGTGGTGCGTGCTGGGGGTGGTGGTGGTGGGTGGACGGGTGGCGGGTGCGGCGTGGTGGTTCGTGGTGAGGGCGTGGGATGTGATTGTGAGGTTGGTGAAAGGTGAAGGTCTGGGGATGTGGTGTTAGTTGGTGTTGTTGTGTTTAAGTTATTATGTTGGGTGAGGGAGGACGGCAGGGGAGGTTTCGTCCCAGGGCTGCCAAGGGAAATGTGACGAAGCGGTGGGCTCTTGGCGGACGTGGTCTAGAATAGAGCACTGCAGAGGGGCGAGACTGTGGACGGACATACCAACTATAAATATCTCCTAAACGTGTAAGGTCGGAGACGGCAGTTTGTTTCGTCGGTATAGAAAACGGTCAAGGGCGAATATGTTCGTTCGGTTCGAAAGGTATTTGGGTTGGATATGCTGGATGCTGGATATGCGGCGGAAAGGCCGGATATTGAGGGCAAGAAGTGGAAGTTTTGGTATGAAGAGAAGTAGACGATATATCGAACAGTGCTTGCGTGCTTTCAGTAAAGAAGTGCAGGAACAATGTAGGTATGTCGAATGGTAGAAGAGGAAGTAGGTCAAGAGAGAACAACGAGATGCAGGCAAGAGCAGAAAGTCAAGATGTCAATCAGTCGGGTAGTAGATATCAGAGAGAGAGAGATAGAGAGGGAGGAGGGAGGCGAGATGAGAGAGACAAGAGAGGCAAAGTAGTAGAGTAGTAGTAGAGTAGTAGTAGAGTAAGTGGAGTAGTGGAGAAGGTAGTAGTTTAAGGTCAAGTCAGTTTAGCAAAGGGAGGGCGGAACCAAGACAAGGACTACGAGACGGGCATGGCACTTCATGCAACGCAACCCACCACATTGAGAAGAAGGGCGAAGGGCGGAAGGGCGACTAAGCCATTATTTCGTACATTACAGTTAAGAGTGACTATAGTACTATAGTACTCGTACCGAAGTACATGAATGACGCCTCGACGGGGCCTTCAACGGGGGCTCGCGAGTCAATGACCCTTACTAAGAACAGAGGGGACTAGTAGGGTATATAGTAGGGTATGTAGGGTAGTAGAGGCAGAGTAGTAATAGAGTAAAGTAAGTAGATTTACAGTAGTAGTAGATTACAGTCGTGTGGAGTAGTAGTGTAGTAGTCTTAGTCTCCCTATTCCCCTGCCCTGCCCTTTTCGTTAGAGTGTTAGAGTAGAGTGTTAGAGTGACTATGGGCTATTCTTACCACTATATCCCTACTAAACCTAACCGTCCGTAACAAGTTTGTGGTGTGTGTGTGTGTGGTGACTATGTTCTATAGTGTGTGTACCCCAGGGTGTGTTCTAGCGGCGTGTCGAAAAAAGAAGGTTCAGCTACGTACCCACGCACGCACGCCGCCAGATGGCTTGGCAGGAAGGTTTTTCTCTCCGAGCCGGCGAACCCGGGTTCTTGGGGTGTAATGGTACATTGCATATTTAGGGAAGGAAGGAAAGGGAAGAGTAGAGTAGAGTAAGGATAGAGGAATAGGGTAGTAGGGTAATAGGGTAGTACAGTAACGGTAATAATGTAGGAGTACAAATTTAACAGTTTTTTGCAGGTTAAGAGTGGGTGAGTTGAGTGGTGGTTGATGGTTGGAGAGTGGAGAGTGGAGAGTGGAGAGTGGACAGGCAAGTTGGGTGAGGAAGTGGGTGAGATGTGTGATGGATGATGGATGATGGGTGGATTAGTGGTGGATGAGTAATGCCAGGCTGACAAGTGGAGGTACCAGTACCAAGAGGGTACCGACAGCAGATGGTGGATTATGGAAATAGTGCAAAGTGGATAAAGTGGCACAGTACCAGTCAGTCATCCAGCGTCAGCAGTCAGACGCAGAAGTTGGGAGGTGGCAGTTGAATTGTGGATCCAGAAAGCCATTTCTTAGGGCAAAGGGGAGAACACCGAGGGCAAGGAAAGGGCGCATCATCGATGGACCAAGGGCGCACTTTGTGTGCGGGTGCTGGTATCCCCTAAGTCCCTCAAGTATCCCAGTACTCCCGTCTAAGACACGCGCTAATCGCCCTATCTCGGCGGCGGCGGAAAGCAGCTCAAGGGAGGGAGCAGAAAGGTACCGGTACGCTCGGTGCTAGTGGACCCTCGCGGTGATGGGCGAAGTTACTTATTTGCTAGCGTGCTGGGGGTACTTTGGTTAGTTTGAGTAGATGGAGAGAGGATGGGAGAGGAGCAGATGAGGTGAGGAGATGAAGCAGAGATGAGATGAGTAAACCGGATAGCCCGGATTTTAGTAGGCAGTGCAGGTGCGTTTGTATGGGCGGAGAGGATTTTGTGCTAGATGTGCGTGCGTGTGAATGGATGTTGTGTGTGTGATGTGCTTCATTATACGCTCTGCACCTGCTTTATACTGTGCAATTCCCGTCTTCCACCCTCACCTCCCACCCTCAACACACCTCCTTCCCCATCCATCCCCCATCCCTCCGATTACGGACAACATCTCGATCATCCACGCACATCATCTACGCACATCAAACACTCTCATTATCTACTATACTGCTACTGCTCTTGTATCGAGTATTCTTAGCCGTCCCTCACATCTCTCCCTCTCCCTTCCCCAAACCCCCGGGCCGCGACAGACAAGACAAGACAAAAGGTCTCACTAACCCCATCCAGCCCGCCGCGCTGTTTCTGTCTCAGATACTCATCACCCGCCCTCCCTCTCCCGCCCCATAAGTACCTACCTACCTACCTCCTCCACCTACACTACACTACACACCAGCAACGGAGATGACATGCTCCACGACGATGACGACCATATCCAGGCGCAGTTACTCGTGCGGAGATGAACGATGGGGATGGACTAGATTAGATGATGGCAGATTTCGATGTACGAGCGAGCGGGCGGGCTGGCTGGCATGCGCATATCTTGGCCTCGTATGTGCGGACGGACGGGGGGGGGGGGTTGGCTATTTTAACTTGACACGCTGACACCTCCCTGGTCGGTCGTCTATCGTGCTTCGGCAAGCATCATCAGCGTGCAGGAGGTAAGTGCATCCCCCCATCCCGCAATCTGATTGTGCGCCGTGGCGTACGTACTACTGCTGGCACTACTAACACTACTGGCACTACTGATTGATTGATGGGCGCTACTGGTCTTTTATTGATGTGGAAGACTGACTTGCTTGTGCTTTGAGTACTGGTCTTTTATTGAAGTCAGTCTGATGAGCAGTGGCCTACTTGCTACTCTACTATCTTCTCCTCTCCTGCACGTCTAGATTACAAAGTAAGCATAAGCAGACTAACCCCCCATCCAGCACACCCCTCCGATGCCAATCCCAGCTGCCAATGTTGATGTGAAGGCTGTGATGTGCGTCTAATGCAGAAAACAGAAAAACGATGCCCATTATTGCTCCATACATACATACAGGACTTACTTACTGTCTGTCTACGGCATCATCCCACCTTTCAACCTCCACTTCCCAACCGCCCATCATCCCTCTTGGCTGCACAATGACAACAAGTACAGCTACAACCAGTACATCCAGTACATGGCAACCTCCGCCATCCCCTGCACCCTTCCCACCCTCGTCAACCCCCCTCGCCTCCCAAACCCCCCCGGTCGATCCCCGATCCGCCGCCTGTCAACATCGTGCAGCCCGTGCATCCGTGCGTCGTGTCGTCCGTCCCTCCCTCACACCAAAACCATACGCGCGTCCCGTCCCAGCGCACGAATTATTATTCCCGAACATTCCCCTTCGAGCCGGTGTCGCCCCTCTTCTTCTCCACTTACTGTACTAACTAATCCACTTACCACCACTTCAACTGACATACCCCTGTCCTGTCCATACCCATCAATCCATGTCCTTTTGCCCTACCAAGCAACAGATATATACTGTGTGCGGAGTACTGTACAATAATACCAGAATTTACGAGTGCGGGACAGACAACCTCGTACGGGTGGAACCTCGTACAAAAAGTACGTATCTTCTCAATCTGAAGGGACCCACCCATCTCATCTCCACACCTTCGCGCGGAACATTCCTCATGACTCCCCCCCTCACCACTCCCCACCGCCACCCATCCACATGCACCTTCACCACTACAGAACCACCAACCACCCACCCCGTCCCCCCCGCCCAGCCCAGCCAAGCCTTCACGTCAGCGTCACGACAGGGCCCCGCGGTCTAGCCTCACCACGCCTGCGCAGGGCCCTAGCAAGCCCAGCCCTGACTGACGGACGCCACTGACCGGCATAAAAAACCGTTAATGCATGCATCCGGACGACTTGTGCAGTTGTGCAGGCATCTGGTGAAAATCCTCGGCTTGTTCGGCGAATTCACACGTTTGGTGGCGGGGCCAGTCAGCAAGGTGATGTGTGTGTGTACCTGGCTGGTGGCTTTCCGTTGCTGAGCTGGAAGTATGTACGTCTCCTCCCTTCCTCCACTTCACCCTACTACTGCGAGATCGTGGAAAGAGTGGGAAGAGGGTGAGCAAGTTTCCCCTCCAAGGGAAGGGATGCGACTCGTCGAGCCCGGAAAGTCAAGGCAAACTAAACGCAAGCCGCTCGCTCGCTGCGGATGTGCGGTGGGCGACAGATGGACAGTCAGCCAGCCAGGACAAACAAGAAAAAAAAAGGCCCGCGAGCACTGCC
This sequence comes from Pseudogymnoascus verrucosus, assembly GCF_001662655.1. Taxonomy (NCBI): domain Eukaryota; kingdom Fungi; phylum Ascomycota; class Leotiomycetes; order Thelebolales; family Thelebolaceae; genus Pseudogymnoascus; species Pseudogymnoascus verrucosus. Next base: position 540,046 of record NW_017263658.1, read on the forward strand.
AGGGCATGGCATGGCATGGCACACGACGCACGTCGCTACGATGGGGTAATTGCTCCGGGCTCACGTCCATCTTTCACAGCCAGCCCAGCAAGCCCAGCCAGGCGGAGCTGTCAGTCGCTGTCAGATCATGCAGTCGAGCAAGCAGGCTGGCTGACACAGGGAGGAGATGGACCTAAATATATCCCCATCCGCATCTTTCCCCTCCCCCTTTCTCGGACAGCTTCCGTGCCAAGCTTCACTCCTGACCGTGCTCACCTCACCTGAACGTCACCTGAACTGGAACTGGAACAGAAGCAAACTCAAAACATGATCTCGAACTGGATCGGCGAACACACACACACTCTGTCCTCTTCACACCTCGTCCATCCATCCCTCATCCCTGCCCACTCAACTTTTTTGCAAGTCATGTACATTACAGTACGTACCCTCCCCCCCTCCCCCCCCCCGGTCCCCACCCACATGCACACCAGATCCATCCCCTCCAGCACAGCCGCACGCCAGATCGCCGTCCCACCCGCCGCCAGAAGCTTGCGTAACACGCGCTATCCCCCTCTTGCGTCCGCGAGCCGTTGCCTGTCACATCCATCCCCTTCCACACACACATCTGCACGGTACCGGCACTCGGCACCGCCAAGGGATTTTGGCACCAGTCCGGTATTTTTTCGCGTCCGTCCGCCCCGCTCCCCTCCTCACATTATTGAAATTCCTTTCTGTTTTGGCGCTCCCTGTGCCGCGAATCCAGAACTGGTCTTGTTCTGGTTCCAGAAGTCAGGTAAGGCCGCCCCATCCAACCCGCTATGAAAAAACGTGGCCAGATTGCCCCGTCCCATACCAAGCCCAGCTACGTACTGTAGCCCAGCTAGCTTCTTTCCTCCCTCTCCCTCACCACGAACTTCACCAGGAACAGGACAAACCCGACCCAACTGCCAATACCGCCAAGTCCTGCCACGGATATTAGCTTAACGCCGCCCCCCCGCCGATCGGGCGGTGCAGCCGATCCTCTTCTGGTTCCTGTCGCTCCCCTTCCGCATCTGGTCGTTGGGGCGGACACGAAGGGAGCTGGGTGCTGGGTGAGCAGAATAGACAAGAGACAAGAGTGGAGGTAGGGTACATCAATCACACACCTACCCACCCATCTGCAAACTCCGCCACCCCATCCAACGTCACCCCGCCGATCCCGTCTCGTTTCACCTGCAATCTGCAACCCCCTGTCCGCACACCCCTTGTTCGTTTCGAAACACTGTGGGAAGGGGAAGGAAAAGTTAGTTTTTTTGTGCTTGTGTATACGTACATAACTTGCTCACGCACACGCATTATTTTTTGTTGCTGATGCACTACTACTGTACTGTATATGCGTATGCTTCGTTTCACCGCTCTCGAAACGGGGCGAGGGGGGTTACGAACGAGACGTACAAGTATGTGGCTGCAACGCCGCTGATCCCGCTATCCACACCTCGAGACAACCTCGGCTCGCTCACCCCCCTCGACGATCGACGCCAATATGGGACTCGTACTGTGCAGCAGGCGGACGGGCTGTAGCCGTGCGTGCAGGCGGTAAGTTACAGGATATGACCAGGGCAGGATATGACCAGGGCAAGCAGCAGCGGCAGCGGATAGGCGGGGGGGCCAAAGCAAACAAGATTGAGAGATAGCTCAGATCTGTCGTTCGTGTCAGGTGTACTGTACTGCTGTCTGTAGGCGATGTGGATTTTTTGTGGCGTAAATCAGAAAAACTTGGCATGCATGTATGTATGCATGTTTGTATGTCTGCGTGTCACAAATCTCAATCGAAAATTCGAGATTCGAAAAGGGCTGAGAAAGAGAGGAGAGAGGAGGGGGAATCGAATCCCCTGACCTCCCTGACCTCCCCGAACGCCCCTTCCCCTCCAATCCTCTCTAGAGGTTTATCTGCACTCTACGATACTCTATTCTCCATTCTTCTCCCATTCTTCTCCCACCCCATCCCACCGCTCCATCACCGTCACCTACTCCTCCTCCCTCCCTCCCCCAAGATCCGCGCTCGCCTACACACTCTGTAACGCGCATGCAACACCCACCTACCGCTCTCTCGCTCCCCTACACAACGAGCTGCCAGATCAGAGAAAGCAAGCACACGTAGCACCGCATAACATGAGGTGCATAAAGTCTCGTCTCGTCCCCCGCCCCGAACCCACCCCGCGGCGTCCGCGGTGCCGTGGTGAGAGCGAGATGCACGCACGCACGCACGCACGCACGGCATCGATGTATGTGGTGTCACAGCGCCAGATCAGTCGGTCCTACCATCTATCTATCTATATAGCAACGCGTCTTCTACTGGGGAGGGTGCACCATCTACTGGTTCTTGTGGCACCTACCTACCTGTCTACCAACATGCCTTCTCTACCTGCCATATACAGTTCCCTTCCCGCTCAAAAACCTCTCTTCCTGTGAAAGACAAGAGAAGCTATGACGTAAATCACGTGTCCACACCTTCTCCCTTCCAACTCCACTTCCTTCTCCCGTACCCACCCCACAGCATAAGAAGGAAGTCTCGGAAAGGGTGTGTGTGTTCTACAAGTGGAGCTGGGCAACAATGCGCGAAACCCTCTCCACTGCTAGATATCCACCTGCCTGTCTGATCTTGTCACCTTCATTCTGTCTCGGCAGCCGACCCCGCCGGGCGGAGATTTGGGTCTTGGTTCTGGGAGTGAGTGATAGTTTCTCACCACTACCTTTCTCGGCGCTCGGCGGAGGAGGCGGCCCCCACTCCCAGCGCCGAGCAGAGGGAGAGTGGGAAAGACAGGAGAGGGGAGTGGGGGCGCAAAAATACTGAGAGAGAGGGAGGGAGAGAGGAAAGAGAGGGAGTTGAAAATCTCTGTGACGTTCGCAGTGGGGCGTGCCTTGTTGACACGGTGGGGTCTTGGGCATGGATGGGTGGTTTGTCGGGTCTGTCAGTTCTGTTACTTGCCGTGATTTTTTGCCACCCGCTAGTGTTATCCATTATTGCCTCTCTCTGCCAAAGAAAAGTAAGTATCTCTGTTCTGTGCTGGTTGGTGAGGACCCATCGGTCGGTCGGTCGAAGGTGATGGGTACGGATCCGCACCACGGAGACCCGGCTGGAGGGGGGGGAGTGAGCTGATGGGGATCTACGGGAGGGATGACCGGTATACCCAACCAACCATGCTTTTGATATGACATTACTATTCCAACCGACCTGTCCTGTCCTGTCATCAAATATCGATATGCCGAGGACCCGGCAGTTGAGAGAGCGTGGCGATATCCCCACTGCGCCGTGGTTGAGCATTCTTACAGTAGCCCCCGCCGTGGCCTGGTTGGCAGAGTGGGTGGCTATACGGCGCTGTGTCAGGTTTGGGTGAGTGAACTGTGGATGATGGTCGTGGAACCGGGAAGTGAGGTACGTTGGATGGCAGATCCGAGGGGCCGTCAGAAAGGTGGTGTTTGGGAAAAAGTGGCGACGACGCGCAAGTCAGACTTCGGTTGAGATGTGTTTCGTGTCTCCTCCCACCTTCACCTCCCTCCTACACTCCGGTTCTGACTGCCGCTATCCTTCACATGAAGGTTTGCTCGGGTCGCCATCTGAAACGGTGGGCGGAGGGAATATTGGGAAAAAGCTTGATTGTGGCGATCGCAGGTTACGGGTATCAAATCAGAGGGAATCAAAATCTCACTTGTCAGCCCGAAAGAGTAAGGAAGTGAACGTTAGGTCCCTCTACTCCGTAGTTTAGTCGTAAAGGAGTTAGTTAGAAAAACTCCAGTCCGCCGGCCGGGCGGCAGGAGCGACATGGAAACGGGCTGTGAGTGTACCAGTACTTACGACGTCATCACATTCCCCGCTATCCCGCACAAAAAATGTTTCTCAAAAAAATAGTTTCCCAACGACACTATTTGAAATGATCAACGATGAGATGGAGAACTGATTGGTGGAGAAGACAGAGGGTTTCATATACCCAACTAATCGCGATCCCCTTACTTCAACCCGCTGTGTTGCCAGAGTGGTTAATGGGTAAGACTTGAATTTCTATAATTTGGTTATCTTATGGTTTCGGCCTCGTAGGTTCAAATCCTGCACACAGCGCATAACTTTTTTTTTGGCGCCCTCAGAGTTGGAGAGGGGAGGAGGGCTCGCTTAGGGTGTAAGCGATCGTACTTTTTTATAGTTACTGAGTTGTTGCCTGTGATAGGAGGGTTTGGTTTTTATATTTTGAATTACTTTAGAGGCTGTGCGAGTCTCTGCTCTCGAGGGCTTTTGAGGGAGAGCTCGCTTGTCGGGGCGACTGTAACTGATAGGTTTACAGAGAGTTACTCATAGGGCATTTAGCTAGCATAATTACTATAAACGCTGCTATTGTCTATAGTCACTTACAAGGCATTTCGGTAGCATGGTTACTATAAACGCTGCTATTATATATAGTTACTCACAGGGCATTTAGCTAGAATAATCACTATAAACCTAGCTATGGTTTACAGTCACTCACGAGGCATTTAGGTAGCACAGTAACTGTGCTTCACGAGTGACCCTAAACGCAAAATCCCCTTAAAAACAGTGAATAAACGAATGCAAGAGCGATAATAACTATTACAATCACCATGCGCTCATATGCGATGCACAGCGTCTGTGTTTTCCTACCCCTATCACAGTGTTTGTTAAGGGGGCGGAAGCGATTGTGATATTAGGGGGGTGAGTTAAAGGAGGGGGCACAAGAGTGGACGGGGGAATCGTGAAATAGGAGGGAACTTGCTGAGATAATTGTAGAAGCTATATACCAAAACGATAATATACAAACTTATTTGATTTCATCATTAAGCCTATATAAAAAGTGAGAAGCAACTGACACCCCGGCCGTCAGAATCCTCAAAAGCCATTATATCCCTCATACTCCGTCCACCTTACATAAACTTCCCCTAAGGATTTAAGATAGAAAGAAGGGGGGCTCACAAATTATAGGGGGCTATGGACTCCAATTATCAACGCAGCCGAGCACTGAAGTTTGACAAGTGGGACAAGGATCATCCTTCCCATTTCTTTACATTTAGAGATGAGGGTTCAATCGTGGTTCAGTTAGAGATGTGGTGGAACCACTCAACGGAACTTTAAGCCGTTGGCCGGTGCCATCGCCAGTTACAGATGGAGGCAGTAGCGTTGGTGGCTGCTCTTGCTGTCGGTTGCTCTCTTGCTACCGGCTGCTCTCTTGCTGTCGGTTGCTTTCTTACTGTCAGTTGCCTTCTTGCTCTATCAATAATAAGGATAATACCTTCATGATAGTCTTATCCTAGTTTCGGGATCCTTCATCAATTGCTTCCTGAAATAGGATAGTAATCAATCTCCGGACCAAGACAGTCCCAGCCCATTGTACCATTCTTGACGGCTCCTTTGTGATTCGTCCGTCATTTAGGAGCTGCTGAAACTGCCGACTGAGATTCTATAGTAGTCTATAGCTTCAACCTATAAGCTAGAGACAAGCATAGTCATATTTGGTATTTAGGGACAGCGCTGTCGATTACAACAGACTTGCTGGCCTTCCGTTCTCTCACCCCTCAGTTGCGCCTCACGGGTATCTTACTGCCCAGTAGTCCTGCCTCTGTTCCTCGGTTCTCCCCCACTAAAAAAAACACTCGACTTCTTTTTACCCCGCCAAAAACAAAAAAAAATATGAGGTCCACAATGGAGAGAGTTCATCTCTCCGAAGAGTTTAAGTCCCTTCGCCCGGAATCGAACCGGGGGCCCCCGGATGAGGTGTGTGTTTTTGCAATTACAGTCCGATGCTCTAATCCAACTGAGCTACAAAGGGTAGTGAGTTATCCAGCGGTCGGGCGTGGGGAATTATATTACAGATGGGGTGCGGGCGTTAGGGTTTATGGTACAGGGGTGTGGGGAAAGGATCAAATGTGGGCACACACGGCCGACAAGGGTGTCATGGGAAGCGATTTCCAAGAGGAAAAATAACGGAGTTGGAGGTATGTAAGGCAGACGTCGGTGTTTTTTTCATTTGCTCTATTTCATTATGGGCAGTTGCAACTGTATGGTGGGAAAGAGTTGCGGTTTTCGCAGAACTCCACGTATGCAACTCTCCCGGCGCCCTCTTTTTCCCCGTTCTAGAAGAGCCTCGTCCCTCATATACGCGTGCTCTCTTTGATTTCGTGTCCAGTATCTACCCCCGTCGTACCCGCCCATCCCGCCTTCCAAGATGACCCTCCTTCTCAACTACCCAACATAGATGAGGGTCTCTCGGGATGTCGTAAACGAATGTCGACGACATGCCGACGCGGCGGGTACCTCTCAAGCTCACTCCTTGCAAACCTATACATGCTCAATTGACGCCCTCCCCCTCGTGAACGTGTATCTCCGCCGCCTCGCCCTCACTCCCCGGCACCTCAGGCACAACCTCCTCATACCTCCTCCTCGCCTGCATATCTCCAAGCTCCCCATGTAAACTGAGCAGATCGACCTGGTCCTCATCGAGATCCGGCACAGGGTCCTGGTCAACATAATCCTCATCGACGTCCGCCGCATCAAAGTCCGCTAGGCGGCCCGCCATCGACCCCTCCGACGCAGAGCTATCATGCTGCACATCGTCGCTACGAGCTCCCACTGACCCAAGCTCGACGGATGTCGCGCTCGCGGGGTAATTGTTGTGCGAGTAGGGCTGGGCGAGGGCGGAGAAGTTCCAGTTCGGCTCCATACCGCCTACGCGCGCGCCAGGGAAGTCCCCATCGTATGCTGATCCAAGGTCGATAGCCTCGTCGCCCGACGCATCGCGCATCTCGATGCCGTCGTTCATGATAGCGTCTCTCTCAAGGAGCGGCGCGCCGTCATCCTCGAGCGCGTCCTTATAATCAGGAGGGCTATCAATAGCTGACGGCGGGACGATGCTAGTATTAGTCACGCTTCTCGTCGCTACTGTTGTGCCCGCTGTGGTTCCAGTGACCGAACCATGCCCTGCCTGGCGAGTTGCTTCTACTCCGGTCAAAGCGCTCGGCGACCCACGAAGGGAGGAGTCCGCGCCGAGACGCTGGCCTTCCCCCGAGCCGCTGGACTCATCTTCGGAGGTGGCAGGGGGGTTGTCGAAGCGCGCGAGGATCTCTTCGAAGCGCGGGCCGCCGAGGGGCCGGTCTGAGCGACGGCGGTAGAAAAGGAGGTATGCTGCGCTTGAAATCACGTGCGAAGGGTCTTTCAGCTTGCTGACGGCGGAGTCTGGTATGTATGTTAGCAGGAGCAGGAGTTAGTTAGCTGGGATTCCTACCATTATAATCATACCACGCGCCGTCGACGAAAGACTTGGCATACGCGGTGTAATGTCCACCACCAAGACTACCGTAATGGTTGTCAACAGCAAATAGATCATAAATATCTTTCTTGCCATCTTCGCTCTCAAGAACTCTTGTGCTCATATCCAGGCCATCAATGGGGAAAGTGACTTGGATATCCAGCTTGTCTCGGCGCATAGCAGTGGAGCTGAAACGCTTCAGGTGGAATACCATGATATCCGGCGTCCTCCACAACTCGAGTTTCTTGCTGGCTCGCCTATGCTCCTTACACCTCGGACAGTACCATGTGTCCATCTCGGACAAGATCTCCTCTTTTCCAAACTCATCCAGGCACTCATCAAGGGACAACCCCTTTGAGCGGCGGCGTAGGCGAGACTTGCGCTTGGCCTCAAGGACTGGGTCTTCCAGCAGACCGACACTGGACCAGCACTCCCGGCCACGCATCGTATCTTCTTGGTCACCTTCAAATAATGTTGCGAAAGGGTCTTGATACCAGTCGACAACGATGCCTTCCCCAAGTCGAACGAGAGGTCCCGGATTGGCGTCTTCCTCGACTTCCTCGCTGGACATGCGTGCCCTCTGCGGTGTACGCTTGTTACCCTTTCTTGAGTAAGTCCTGATGCCACGTCTGAAGGCTTTCATTTGACCTACTTTATACACGGCGTGTTGGGCGATTGGGCGAACAGGCAAAACCTAGATTCATTAGCCTCTCTCCATTGGTCAAAGAATTGGGTGCACTGGTTATAGGAGTCGAGGAAGGCAGTCTCCAAGTTAAGTGTCAAAAACATACCCTTGTATTCGGCGCCAAATCATCATCGTCACTTGATTCCTCGTTCATTCGTGTCGGTGCCAATTGTGGGATGTCGCCAATATCGTCTTCACTACTTTCGCCATCAGATCGTTGGGGGTTATTGGAAGCAAACCCGTCAGATGCCTCATCATCGACTTCAACAGCGTCCTGGACAACAGGAATCCGACTGGAGAGCCGTGGATATAACTTCTCCTCGTCCACCACACCCCATCCCGTGGGAACAACTTCTTTTTTGCTCGAGAAATAGCTTAACTCGAAAAGATTGTTGTATTCGGAAGGGAGGAACTGCTCGGGATCAATCCACTTTGGCCGCCTTGATTGGAATTTTCGCTTTCTTGGATTGGAATCTTTCTGACCATCTACTTCTGCCGGTCTATTGTTTTGCTCTGTTACAGTGACGTCGACTACATCATCCTCGCCATCGATCGAAGTAGCCACAACTTTACCGTCTCCAGATGACGTATCCGAGGCAGTAGTTATAACGATGTCTTGTTCTGCGCTTTGGTCGTCATCAGTTTCATAACCGCTCATGTTATAAGTGGTAAGATTGGCAACTCGTTCAAGAATCTTCCGTTGAATGATGTCCTCACTGCGAGCCTAAAGACTGTTAGATGATTTCAAATGATGAAGTGAACTACGAACCTCTTCTGGAGTCAACGTTATAAAAAACGGCGCATAGGCATGCATAAGCGGTTTGCCAAATCGGGTTGGGTTGGGATTTTGTCGCCGCGAAATAACCGGCACGATCATTCGTTCTGCTCTAGGCGAATCCCAGCTCGGAATATCTCCCTCGTCATCGTCTTGATACGAGTAGCTTACGTTAAGCATTGACCTAGTCTTTTGTTTGGGCTTTCGCACAGGCGGCCAATTTGTTGGTACTGCCTCAAGCTCGAAAACCATGATGCGGTCGTTGGCTTGGATGTCCTCCGATACTGACTTTGTGTCCTCAAGAATCCTGTATATTTGATTGTTGAATTCCTCTGCGATGAAAAGCCGTTCGACGGGAACATCAACTCTGCTGCTGACGAACGTCTTCAGCCCTTTTATGCTGCCCTGTTTGTCCATGTCCACTGCAACCCTGACTGGCTTATCGTTCAAAGGGAAAAAGAACACCTCATGGCCCCAAGTACTCTCAATGGGCAACTGCATAGTAACAGTGCTGAACGGGTCAAACGTTATGCTTACTTTGGCGCAGTCTGGACAAACGAGTGTGGATTTGTACATCCCCGTGAAAAGGTCTCCAATAACAGAGTCGTCGCGCCTCTTCGTGATATCCCAAACTTCTTTAGCCATTTTCTTCAGCGCAGCTGGATTGTCGACCATTTCATCTGTTGAATCTGGCTTCTCTATGTACGGCTTCTTCTTGACACGGTTCAAGTCTTCCTGCAAAGCATCCAGAAGAATGCCCAGAAACTCCTGTGAATCCTGCTGGCCATATCCAGAGAACGAGCCAAAGTACCTCCCGAACGTGTTTTTGAATTGCCGGGGAGTAATTGACGAAGGTGGGGGCTCTTTGTAGAGCTCTCTTAAAAGTGCGTTGTATACAAGAGCCACATTGCCGCCTTTGCCAAGCGGGTTTTCAGTATTGAGCTCCTTTTCGGCTTCATCTGCCAAAAAGTATTTGGTCAATTCCTCGACACTACGGATGCACTGGAGGGCGGAGTTCATGTAGCAGGTGTTCCCGAGGTTGGCCAGCCCAACTGTGCCCACTGTCTTGCCAGAAGATTTCTGCACGCGCCCACGCGTCATTGGCACCGAGGGAGCGGGGCTGCTTCGTCCACTGTCAGGTCTTGATACTGCTGTAGCCCGATTCGTATTTGCTGAACCGGTGGCAATGCCTTTAGTTCCCTGCTTGGCAACCTTTTGGGCATAAGTGGCTAAGTACGTATTACCCTCGATAAGCTCATCTAGAACAAGGGCTTGGTCCTTGCCCAACCCAGTCATGGCAATCGTCGAACGGCCATTATATTTCGGGTCGTTTGTGTAGTCTTTGGTGTCCACTATCTCTCGCTGTGCACCTCGTGTCAGGCCATTAAATGTCGCGGCCTCCACAAGTAGTTTTGTCCAATCTTCTGCAGACTTGGCGTCTGGAGCCGGTGTGCCGGCTCTTGATAGAGGGGGTGATGCACCGCCGGCAGGTGCAGCCGCCGCTGTCTTTTCGTCAGAGAAGATGGGTACGGTCCAAACTCGCACCGTCTGCTGGGTTTCGATGTTGGCGGATTTCTTAATGCTCTTAAGAAAGTCCTGGAATCTGTCGTTGCGGCTCATAATGAAAATGGGCGCGGGTGGATTCTTCGCCTTCAAAATCTGTGAAATAGGCAACGGGCTGCTAACTGCCCAAAGCCTATGGATCTTGAACACGACAGGATGAAGTTCAAATTGCACGTTCGGCACTTCAGGATCCATGCTAGTATCCACGGCTTGCCTTATGATAGGCACCTGGCCAGCCTTCAGGCCATGCCACTGTACCACCAAATTCCATGCCGCTTCGGGGAAGTAGGCGACCGAGCCGCCTACAACTTCGTGCTTTAACCTGGCAAATGGCTGCTGATTCTGATCCGTTAGAATCTCGTAGACAATATCTGCGTTGTCGACAGGGCCGACTGGCTCCGCATTTGACAGTTTAGCGCCGGATGCGTGAGCTTGGACGTTGTCCAACCAAGTGTTTGATATAATATAAGTTTTTGTGCCGGGGGTGAGAGGTTGGCTTTCAAAAGCCTCGTGTAATTCTTTGACCCGTCTTATCTGCTCATCGATGGGAGGAACATCTATGATGTAGTTAGTAATTGTGTTATTCGAACCGGGTGCGTCACAAGCCCACCTTCCGACATCTCACCATCAGCCTCGGGCAGACATGTATCTGTATCTTGGCTTGCAGGCTCTTGAAGTTGTGATATTTGAGTTTCTCCGTTTCCATTCGCGTCGGGGCCTTGATTCGAGCTATCTGGGACCTCTTTCGAGATTTCTATACCCTCCATATCGACATCCTCCTTATCTTTCGCGGGGTTCTCTTGCTCCAGCTCTGAAGCCGGTCGCTTGAGCGGCGACGACGACCGGAGTGGAATATCTGCAGCGCCTCCCATCATAGCCCTTTGTATAAACGACTTATTCGGCGACTGGCTTCGATTTCCTTGACTTCCAGAGTTTTGGGGTCCACCTCCAACTCCGGTTTCCCCGCCTCGTTCACCCTCGATTGACAACCCAGAGTACGCAGCGCTCGGGGAGCTTGCTGCGGAAGGGATATTATCCTGAGCTGAGAACGAGGCTTCGTTATGAATGTGCGGTGGTATGTGGCGAGGGAGGCCCCGTTGGCTGTCGCTCTGGTTGGATAGGTCGGATCGTGGTGGGGTTTGTGAGCGCCGAGAAATTTCCTGGTCCTCGATCGATGCAAAAGGAATCTCCGATGTGTGATTAGAATGCACGAGCTCGTCCTTATCGATCTTTCGTTTCTTTGTGGAAGACGTTTTGAAGGTGAGCTGCGTTGGCAGCTCTTCGTTTGTAGTGGGTGCAAAGTGGCGGTTTTAACGAGAATCCGTCCTTTCAGAGGATAAGAAAGTGAGGTTTAAGCTTGTTGCAAGACATTCGGGTGAGTGTGCTGTTTGTTAGATCCGACAGTGTGCATTTCCATAAGAATTATCGAATTTGTCGTCGTCTTGCGTTAATTCAGTGCCTGTCTTTGTGGTGGCGGGAGTTGCCGCTTACGATTTAGTAAATGTAGGGCGTCACCAAGAGTGATTTATCATGAAGTAAGAGGGCGAATGCCTTGAGCTAAAACCGAACCCCAACACCAAATCCATTTCAACATAATGAGCAACAAATGCTTTCAACACAACCAATAATTGATTCATTTTATTGTGGTTGGTATGAGTAACTCATAATCCTAATATTGATTCATAAAGACGCAAGCTGATCAGGAATTCTTATTCCTCGGAGACACTCGCCCTCAAGGCTTCTCTCTCATGGCTGAGAACTCTGAAAGGGTCTTATGGCTCTGTTGACAAAACGTGGAGGAAGTCTAAAGCTCTGCCACGGTCAAAGACCACAACATCCCCAGACTGGTCTATAAGCAGGTCATCACTTTCCCCTTCGTCCCATTCTCTGTGGGTTTTGTCCTGTTCCTCCTGGTATCGAGCAACCATGTCAACTTCAACTTTCTAGGCGCTGTTTAGTAATGACCCTTGTCGTTCGTCACCATTGTGAAGACTTACATGCATCAGAACCAGGTCTCCTTCTCCTTTTCTTAGGCTTTGTAAAACCGTCTGGTACTCGACCTCATCGCTCAAACTGAGCCATTCCCCCAGAGCCTCTGATGGCCGGACCAGCCTGTACATCCAGGGCCCACCATCAAGAGCGCGGCTAAGGACTTCGTCACTTGTAGGAGTCGGCTTTTGTGGAATCATGGTCTCTTCTCTGAGCGTGGCAAGTAGATTGTAGAACGGCACATCGTAGGGCAGGAACAGATCCGTCGTCAGAATGTTATCACAGTTCGCTCCAGAAATTCTTTGAAGAGCAAGATGGAATTCTTCGCCTTCTATTCTTGGCTTTTGCTTGAGCTGTGAAAGGAGCATATATTTTGCAACAACACATGCCTGTATTTCAGTCAATGGGGCATCGTTGGATAGCGCAAGCCTTACCTTAATTGCAAGGGACTTCGGATTCCATTTTTCAGGGACTTTAACCCTCAGTTCGCGAATCTGATTGTCAAGGAGAGCTTCGGCTTTTTCTAAAACAAAGTTTGACACTCCGTGTCGTTGTTCGAGCATGTCTTTAATAACACGTCTTATCATCGAACGCTGCCTTACGCCTTCCTCCACTGCTGTGTCGACTGCCTCCAGTAGACTTTTGCTGTCAAAGTCAACTGGGGTTTGTTCTTCCAAATCAATGATGAATGTGTTAGTGCCAAGAACAGCTTCATAGTCGATGTTGTCAGTAGGGGCCGATCTTAGCATATAAAGCTCTGAATCGATGAGGCACCGAACGAGAGTTTCGGGTGACAGGGTGAACCATTCTAGACCGTGTGAGGTTTGGAATCCAAGCTTCTGGTACTCTCCCTTCGCGTTTTGCCTCTGTGTGGCACCCCCCTCAGCCTCCTCATGATGGGGCGTCGGTCGAAGGTGGAGCGGAAGGCTTTGCATCGCGTTAGAGTGTGAAATAGGTGCTTCATATCTTTGATTCTTCATGTTCAGTTAGCAGCAGATCTTAAATATGCGACGGATATCAAGATGTCGTTACCTCCCAAACCGTGACCTGTTCCTTTCCTGATGAAGTTTCATGCATGGTGGCAAACCTTAAATTCAGTGAGTAGGAAGAGGAAGTGGGATCAGAAGATTCTAGGAAGTAGAGGTTCTGAAACTGCAGATAACAACCATTATTGGGAAGCGCGGTTTGAATATTATTTAATTTTGCCAATCGTACAATTCAGGTGACGCTGCACCACCCACCCCATAGCGCCAACAATTTCTATATTTACATCCGTCTTCTGCCGGTAGAGCGGTGATCATCCAACATTCATACATCCCCGCCCATTTATGAGTAATCTAAAGTGTTCAAACAAGTGAGAAACAGCGCCGTGCTGGTACAAGTAGTGGCATCTCTTTGAGAGAGCGGATAGGTGAGTGAGTGTTCGTTTGCGGGGATATGTTGCGATGATTGCAAAAAGATCCATTGTTCAGTCGTATTAAAAAAGCGCCTTTCGTGCGACCTGTGCGATTCGATGTTAGTAGCGCTCAACAATCAGTGGAGGTATACACTTACAGCCCATCCGCCCGCCACAGAAGCAACAACACCCCCAGAAATCATCATCGGCCTCAGCCCCCTAGTCGACTTGAAGATCATACCACTCAATGCGCCCGCAGCAATACTGTTGGCCGCATCGTGCTTCCCCCTTTGGTGGCCAATGAAGGAGTTGATTCCGTTATATACCAGCGCGATCACACCAGCGGAGTTTCCCAAGAACGGGCCTCTCCTTGTAACGGCGTTCAACACCGAGTTGAGTCTGAGTTTTGGTGGCTGGCCAGATGACCTTCGTAGGCCTTCTTGCATACCCCATGCACCACCAAGCGTTAATGCCGAAAGATATGTGACTCCTGTCCCGTAGCAGAGATCGTCGGACCAGCCTCGGGAAGGCAAGGCTGACTGTGAGCCAGGGAGGTCGGAGAGTTGAGAGTCCTCAAGAGATATGTAATCTAGCGTTTGCTGGTTCAATCCAGCGAGAGGATGAAGTTGAGATGGATCTGGGAAGGCGGCTCCGCCGAGGAAAGAACTGACATCCGCCCCTTCGGATGGGTTGAAAGGAGCCGGCTGGAAAGAGGTCGAGGGCTCGGGAGTGCTGGTCGTAGTTTCACCCGAAGACGACTTCGACGAGGACTTGCGCCCGGTCAGCGAATCCCAGATCGACATTGCGGAGGTGATGAAGGGGTGATGTGAGGATGAATATGGCCGGTTAAAATTTTTGGATTCGATGAAGGTTAACGGAGAAATCTGGGTACCCGACGTCGACAACATGGTGGTCCGTGCATAAGTCTTGGCATGATTTTCTCTTAGCACGACAACCCCGGACACCAGCACAAGTTGGTATAATATTATACTTCGTTCAATTTATTAAATTCCTCTGAACGGGCTTTTGCATTAGAGCTGTGAAGTCAGATACTCAACGGCTGCTGCTCTTTCGTATGCTAAAAAGGAGCTGAAGCATAAATGGATATTTAATTTTCCAACGAGCAATATAAAACCACATGAAAATCCCACAAAGGACTGAAAAAAGCACCAAAGTCTTCTGAAATGGGCTCAGACAAGGCGGTTGACACCCGCTCTATACAAGAACTGTTGCAGAATCTTGCAGGCCAGGAAGACAGGTAATTTCCCCGTCATTTTATGCATACCCCTTACTAACCCGTGACCAGTGTTGCAAGAGATCATCTCAATGTACTGATCCAAGATGCCTCTCAGCCACGGCATATGTCCGGGAACTCTTGTACGAGACTATGCTATTTTCTAGAACAATGCAGGAAGTCAGAGTCGCCAAAACTTCGAGATCTTGCATACTCACATGAGACGTGCCGGCAGTTGTTTGACTTCTACGTTGAGTGGAATGAGAAGAACCAGCACAGATCCATGAGACAAGTTCTAGAGCTTTTAAGTTCTTTGATATCTCTCAATCCCAACAAGGAAGTTTCTAATGGCTTCAAAAAGGAGTCGTTGGAGCGCCTTTTGTCTATCATTTCCCACGAATCTGCTCAGCCTCTTGTCAAGCCAGCTTTCAAAGTGTTGGAATGCTTTGTGATCAAAGGCACGTACAACAGCTCTGATTTATTCGAAGCCTATGGCCACATTTCTGGTGACATAGAGCCTACCCGAGAATCGCAATGGGACAAATTAGTTTCTGAAGTCTTTGAGTGGATGTCCGCGCCTGAAACCTGTTCTGCGGCAGCCAAATTCCTCGTGAGTCTCTTTGGGGAACTGAAAACATCGCCTATCGAAGGTTCTGAGGCCGCAGAAAATTATTCGATATACTGGCAGAGATGGATACAGCAAGGTCTCAGTAAGCATCCAGAATCTCTTGAAAATGTGAAGAACTATCTGTTCCCACCTCTGTTCAAATTGGACAAACCGGGATCGTTGCAATTTCTCAGAAACATATCTGCAAACAATGCTATTGATACAGTTGGAAATCGTGAGGTAGATAGTGGAGCAACTCTTTTCTTGTCTGCATTAGAGGTTGGAAAAAAGTACGGCCTTGTGGATGATCCAGGTATGTCAATCTCTGGGTATCACTTTCTTGTTATAATTTCTCACTCTCCAAAGACCTCATACCACCGCAGAAAGCATCGGCAAAGAAGCGAGATTTTGTGGAACTTCCTATCCAAGCCATCGGAGGTCTCTTGATACATACAGATACTACAGTCAGATCTTTAGCTTTTTCTGTACTTGTGTCGTCGCTTTCATCGACGAGACCGTTTCCAAAAGAAAGTCTTGATATCATTCGTCAGTATTTGTATGTTCTCCATGCAGATACTGACGCCAAGTTTCGCAACGATCTGTTTGCCAGTACTAAGCATATGCTTGAGCGCCTAAGAGGGGCTTTGGCTTTGTTGACCCGCGAGGCTAGCCTGAGTGTGACACGGAAACAGGTTGCGACAGATCCAAATTCACCTAAAGAGTTGCAGACTGTTCACAGCATAGAACAAATCGACAAAGAAGGAAGCGATATACAAACTCACATCCAAGAACACGAAAACTTCCTATCCTGGTACTTAAGCTTCCTCGCACAAGAGTTAGTACCAACAGCATCTTACCCAAGACACATCACCTCTTTAAAATCCCTCGAGATTCTGTTGAAAACAGGAGTGCAGCTTTCTCCAGGTATACCGACAATCAACACTTCGCGTGGCTCAGATACATTTTGGCCAAAACAAGTCAACGTTTTCTCTCCCAGCGTCTGTCGATTGTTGTTAGATCTGGTGGTAGACCCCTTTGAAGAAGTCCGAAATTGCTCAGTTAGTGTGCTAAACTCTGCACCAAGAGACTGCTTTGGCCCTCTCTCTGACACCCCATACGGTCCTGTCCCCCAGCTTCTGCAAGACCTTCTTTCGGAGGCCAAGATGGCTTCATCTCAAACTGGCCGTGCAGATGCAGCTGATGGACTTGCACATATGAACGTCCTCCATTTCAAAATCCTCGAACACGATCAGCACCGATTGAACTTCTTCCATACGCTACTAAGTTTACTTGAAGATGATATCGAAATTGCCAGATCCGATTTGAAGTTGGCAGTAGATCGGGTTCCACTCCATGGCCAATTGACAACTTTAGCGTATGTTGACTCATATCCTTTGTATGCTTTCGAGTGTCCTCTCGCGATGCGCTGAAGCAAAACCCTCTTTTAGGATCTTGATATACTGATATTCAATAGTCAATTGTGGGATTTGATGAAAGTCTCACCTTATGAGGGCCTTGTGGCAGTTGAATCTAATGCCTTTAAAGTAGGAACAATTACGGCATTCCAGGATAGGTTGGCCACATTTTGCCTTGACATTTGGGATATTGTGAGGATTACTTTGTGCCACGACTCGCCGGAAGGCCATGACCCAAGTGGGCCCATTGGATCCGAAGAAGCTGATGTAAAAGGCATATTGAGCTACAGCTTCCGTGCGTGCCACGAATCAAGGTAAGTTAGAGAGGCGATGCTTATGCGCCGTTAAATATCTAATTCGGATCTTCTAGTGAACTTATTCAGGCCATTCTGCGCAAGGCCAACATCATCAAATCATCCGATAAGAAGCCGTTTCTCACCTCCCAGGTGCTGCAAAACCTTGGAAATTTGACCTTCGTACAGTTGGCCAGCCTAAGACACAGGGGTGCATTTTCGACTGTGACTACAACCTTTTCATTATGCTGCAAAGTTACTCAGAGCAAATTATTTGCTGAGAATGGAGGCCCAGACCTCCTCCGCCTTTGGCGCGATGTAAGTTTGCAACATACTATGTAACATCACATACTAATCCATTATAGCGAGCATTCCAGTGCATCAATGAACAGCATTCGACAACAAGGCGCTCGGCCGGTCTTCCAGGGCTCATCACTGGAATATTGTCTGCTGGTTCTTCTGAAGTTACCCTTGATTCTGTGATGGTAAGGCTCCAAGAAATAGCCCGGACACCTGTCATTATCAGTGGGAAGGATGAGGAGCAGCTGCCCCAGGTCCATGCCATGAATTCCATCAAGGACGTCTTCAAGAGTGCAACCTTGGGTAAACAGGCCGATATGTACGTCACGGACTGTTTTATCATTGCCACAGACAGCCTGAAGTCGGACATGTAAGTCCCCCATGCCTATATCAACTTGTAATACACTAATAAACTTCATAGCTGGGCTATTTCAAACTGTGGTCTCATTCTCGTAAAAGCTCTACTGGATTGCATGCTCGGTACAAGCGATAACAAAGCTGCAACTGAGGCCGGATGGGATGGTCGATCCATCAGGATCTCCTACGACCGATACAAGGGTTTACCAGAGGTTCTCTTGCGTCTCTTGAAAATAGACTCTAGCATCCCAGCCCAGACAAACCTCGTTTTCCCGGCGCTTGAGTTTGCAAGGCGCGTGGGACCCCCGGAAAAAAATAGGGCTCAATTCAGAGAGGACTTTTACAACAGCGTCATCAAGCACCTCAATTGTCCCATATGGATCTTTCGAGATCTTGCAGCAAGAACGGCCAGTACGTTCTTGTTGGAAGACAACTGGAAGGCTCCCATAATTGAACTTCTGGAGTCGAAGTCATTTTCAACGAATGGGCTTCATGGTATCTTCTTGCTCATTAGATACTTGATTGAGAAGCGATTGGATTTGGATAAGCCACTGACCAAAGGTATGATAATATCCAGCCACATAAAGCATAGTTCATACTAACGTTGCCAAAGATGATTTAATCGACCTGTTGAAAGCGATGAGCATAAGAATCCTACCATATGGCGCCAATCCTACTGACAAATTCCTCATCGCTGCGTACGAGGAAGCCATGTTCCCGATATACCAGAGGATATTCAAAGATATGCCAGGGAGCGAGCACCCCGCCTTCCCGTTCTCTAGCATGGAGTGGTTCGATCAAGGCCAAGCTATATTGGACGAGATGGGGATGGCTGTAGTGAAGGAGCTTAACGACCGCCCAGCGGACGAGCGTAATAGTCTCGCAAACAACACCCAAATCGTTCACTTGCTTTACATAATAAGGATGGAGAAGTCTCTATGTCGCATAACCGATGGGAGTATTTCTTGGGACAATGTCACTGACGATGCTGCGGCTGAGTTGCTGCAGAGGGCCCCCAAAATATTTACCTTTTCCAGCTTAACTCTGGATGAAATCGTCGCCATGGTCCGCTTCTTCCAACCCTTCGTATTATCTGTCAAACGCTCAGAGAAAGTGAAGAGGCTTGCCCAAACCAACATTGCAGCTCTACTCGGGCAGCACGATTTCTTCTTCTTCTCGGATGAGCAAATCAACGAGCTTGCAGGTCTCCTCATCAACGACAGTTTCCTCTCTGATGACTACATGCACCTTGCCATCAGAAATGGTGTCGAAATTCCGATATTCATGGGACCCGGGCTGAGAAACGCGCGACTCATAACAAAAGGTCACGTCCTCCGCTTCCGCGTTCATGCATTTGAACGGCTGGGCGTCCATGAATCATTTCCACCTTCTGAACTTGAGCTACGTATAGGGGCTGGGCTCCTGGCTTTCGGCGTAGAAGTCCTCAGCTTCATCCACAGCGGCCACGTACGCTCTCCTCTTCTCCCGCTCCTTTTTTATCCTCCGCTAACTCTGTCTAGGACTACGATATCCGCATGGCTGGGGCTACGGCGTTTTACAACTTTTACGACACCCACGCCGATACTCTATTCATGGCGGCCACAAAGGGAAAGCACCTCACGCCCCTCCTAGCCCTCAACGTCGCCATCCTAGACTCCCTCATCGACGACGACCCCGACGTCCGCGAACTCGGCGCTGCCACCTTCAGCTCCCTAACCCTCAGCCCCGCCGTCGTCCCCGAAGCCTCCGCACAGTCCTTCTCCCACTGGCTCTACGATAACTACTCCGACTCCGAGCCGTTCATCGCTGAAACCCTCCGCCGCATCACAAGCGGCAACGAACTCGGTACCTTCGATGGCCTAGAACCCGCCACGCTATCCGACACGGCCCTTGCGCTCGCGAAGGCCATGGTCCCCGACAACGCGCTCTTCGCCGAGGAGGAGCAGAACCTGTATATAGACGAGCTGCGCGAGGCGCGGCTGTGGTGCGAGGTGTTTGCTCGCGCTGAGGGCAGCCAGTGGGACCGCGTGACGGCCAAGCTGTTGATGTGGGCTGTGAAGTCTATGCTCGCTATAATTGCGATTGAGGACCGCGATGGGCCGCTTGGGTGGATGAGCAAGCCGAAGGTGTTTGCAATCTGTGGGCGCGTTGTAGTGGCATCCAGGATGCTGGCGGAGCGCTTCGGGAGTATGGAGGGTGTCAAGGGGAAGCCGCTGCTGGAGCCGATGGTGGCTGGGCTAATGGCGGCGGGGAGGGACCTACTAGAGAGGGGACGTACTAAGTCATTCCACCCGCTGTTGATGGGGGAATTGACTGTGATGGCTATGGCGAAGGGCCCATCGGGGGAGAAGAAGTGATGGGATGGGTACAAGTGCTGTACAAGCGCCTGCCCGGATAGACCGGTCTATGTCCGTAACGAAAATAAAAGTACTGTAGATGGGTCCGTTTAGATAGATATTTACGCCTATTACAAAAATAACATGCTGAATAGTAATCGTAAACTCCGCCGAGTTGCTCCGTGGCTATCTTTGTGGTTGGAAATGTACTCAATGGCGTGCTGATAGCGCAGGATGGTGATAACCAACCCTGGGCCGTCTTGCCTTCTGACTGTCAGATATAAGAGCGCCGCCGCACCTCCCCCTCCATCCTTCCCCTCCTTCGCTCTCCCACACATCCCAAAAGAAACCTTATTTTCACGTCACGGCTACTATTCCCATATAATATAACGTACGGATCTCAATCCCTCCGCATCTCCATCTCAACGTTGACCAAGGCACCGACTGACACCTCTCCAGCATGCACGTCCACCAGGCACCACGATGGCACACGTACCCAAGATTACTAAACACACCGACAACGCCTGACTAAATCCTTACGCAACCCCTCCACGCACCTCTTCTGCCTTCTACCCCTTTGGAACTCGGACGCTATCCCCCCTCTCAACAGCCGATCCGCTCTTCCTAGCGACACAAAGCGCGCCAGCTCCGCGTTTTGGGCGCTGGACCCAGGGCTAGTCGGAGCCATGGTTGCGCCGAGGGACCGATGTGGACAGCGATGTGGGGTGCACGAATGAAGGGGAGGACAGTTTCACAAACGGCCGTTGGTTGCTTATAAACGCTTTGCGACTGCCGCTGGTTCTTTTTTTGTTACGGAGAAAGTAAACAAGTCGAATAATCATCAATCAACCTCTCTCCATTACCATACAATCAGATATCGCAGATATGTCGACTGTCAGCTTCACCCTCTCGCAGGATTACGGGTATGTTGTGCAACCCCAATTCCCAATTCCGCTCCCAATTGCCCAATCCCGGTCTCCGTTCCCTGCGACCCCGGATTCCACGATGTGGCGCGCGACAACCACATGGCGCAGCGATTGGAACGCGCCACAACTTGGATGGGCAGGAGAACACAGAACGAGATAAAAATAAGGGGCGGCAGAAAAGCCGAGCAGAGCAGAAGGGACAGGAGAATGGCAGCGCAGAGAACACCAGCTAACGCGCGTAATCCAGATACGTAATTCTCGCCGCAACATCCACCTTCATCCTTAACACCATCCACGGCTTCAACACTGGCAAATTCCGCAAGGCGGCCGCCATCGCCTACCCTGCCCCCTACGCCACCAACGAGGTGGCCAAGGACAACGATGATGGTATGCGCTTCCCCTCCCTTCCTCCATCCTCCAGCCCAGAATCCCCAGGACAGCAGAACTAGAAGCTAACCCTCCTCCTAGCATACCGCTTTAACTGCGCCCAACGCGCGCACGCCAACTACACCGAGAACCACACCTCCGTCCTGGCCACACTCCTGATTGCTGGTGTTCAGTTCCCCCGCGTCGCAGCTGGACTCGGCGCTACCTGGGTTGTGGGGAGGTACCTTTACATGGCGGGGTACTCGAACTTGGCGTATGGACGTGGAGGAAAGGGACGTTATCGCGGGATGATTGCGTACATTGGCCAGCTTGGGCTTTTGGGGTTGACGATTTACAGTGGGCTGGGTATGATTTTGGGGTGGTAGATGTAGATACCAGAGTGGGAAGTAGTGTAGGTTAGTGGGAATAAAAGTTGTATTACTCTAGTGGTTTTGGGCTTGATTTGGGGGGTAATGATTATGTGACACTGTGAATGCATTGGAGAACGTGGATGATGTATGGACATGTCGACATTTCAATTCGTAAAGCTAGTAATACAGCACCAGCAGAAGCTCAATATATACACCACACCCGCTTTTCCTTTCCACATTAATTCATCCCTCATCCCTCATACCACAATAACACCCTAACAGGTTTCCACCGCCCCCCTTCCCTTCCACCCCCCAACCACAAACCCCCACTCCCCCCTCGTCACGGGCGTAATATCCCCCCAACCCCCCGGCGTAACAGGCCCCCTACAATACGGGCCCCTAAAACTCTTCACCGTCGTACTACTCTCCCTCTCCCTCCTCTCCTTCGGCGTCGGCGGCGCCGCCAGTCTGATCGCCTCTTCTGGCACCCCCGAGATAGGGGGGTGGGACCCCTTATACAGCGCCGCGAACGCGGCATTCACGAGACGCAGCGCAAACGGCGAGACGCGCAGGTGGTCGTATGCGCGCTGGAGATATGTGTTTGCGACTGGCCGCCCGGACTGTGCGAAGATGAGAGCGCGGAGTTCGCTCAGGGCGCGAGCGAGCGCGAGGGCGATGGCGGGGGCGGAGGCGCCGGTGGAGAGGAGGCGGGAGTAGGTTGCTAGAGCGTGCTTGAGGGTGTAGATGCGGTCGAGGGAGACGATGGTGAGGCCTTCGGAGGAGAAGAGGATGGTGTTTTGGTGGAGGGAGCGGTGGGTGAGGGTTGGTTGGGCGGCGGGGACGGCGAAGCGGAAGGGGAAGCGGAGGGAGGCTTTGTGGAGGATTTTGGTGAGGGTTGTGGCGGCTTTGGGGGTGGGGGGGATGGCGTGGAGGAGGGTGATGACGGGGTGGGGGGTGCTGGGGATGGTGAGGGGTGTGAGGGAGCTGGTGGATGTCCCGGTTGAGTTTGAGTGCATGGAGTGTGTTGGGGAGCGTGGTGAGGAGGGTAGCGTGAAGATGCGGGGAGAGAAGAGGGAGCGCGGTGAGCGTGGTGAGCGAGGGGAGACAGGCGAGGATGGTGATGGCAGAGGCCATGATGGTGTGTCAGAGGAGGTAGAAGAGGCAGAAGATGCCGACGAGAACGATGAGGCAGATTGAGTCGGTGAGAGACGACTGAAGAATGACGAGGTCGGTGAAGAAGGAGACTCCGGCTCGAGAGGCGGGCTGGGAGAGGCGGGTAGTGGGGTGTCTTCTCTAACGAGGACTAGGGAGAGGTTGATGTTTTTGCGGATCAAGCGTGAGGAGATGTATTCGAATGCCTCGATGTGTTGTGAAGGGAGTGCATTTGCCTTGACCTTCGGCGTAGGAGCGACTCCAATGGGGCCAGAGATGCGGGACTTTTGGATAGCCATAGTGACTGTGTGGGTATTTCCTTGTGGTGGTGGTTCTTTAAGAGCAGGTGTGAAGGAGATAGTAAAAGCTCCGTGGGTGACTTGAGATACAATCCAAACCAAATACCCAAAATGAAGGAAAGTAATGAAGCCGCAGACCTAGTGAAAAGTTACGGATGGAGTTCGAAACCAGGAGGCAGGAAGGCGGGATATCTATAAGAACTCGCAAGGCACACTGGCATGGCGCAGATCATGAAACGAATTCCCCAAGAACCAGGAACAGGGCGATCAAAACAACGACAGAGGTGATCGAAAATAAACAATTAAGCACCGCTGAAACAGGCCGCCACTTGTGGATGTGAAGAGCAGGCCCAGTAAACATGCAGGTTCTCCACTTCCAACAGGCCGGGGATGCAACTTCACCAACATATCCTCTCTAGTTCGGTATGCACAGTACGCCTTCTTTGGACAACCCCGAGACAGACACAGACAGGCACAGTGTGTGTGTGTACTGCACTATGATGAAGGCACCGTATCGTACATCACAGTACCACGGGTATGCCTGTCATATCTGCCCAGCGCTCTTAAAATGGAAATCACTCACCTCCAGCGACCATAATAGAACAGCACAGTGCTGTAGGAGGGGCCATAGCAGCGCTTAATTCCCCATATTGCAGCTATTTTAACATCATTATCCCCCCCCGTGATGTTACACTGAGCTTGACCGTTCCTTCCCCGTCTTCTCCGCCCCCAAGCCCATCACAACATCAAAAATAGAGCGGCCGGCGTCCGTGCACCTCCACAGTCACACGTCCAATCCCAGCGGTCCCAGCTATCCCCCCGCCGGTCCCAGCCAGTCCGGGACGAGCGGGCGCTTGCAAGCGCTGGGGATTTCGCAGGGGGGAGGTGACAGATCAACGTTTGGTCCACGACTCGTCGACAAGCCAATAATGAGACATGAAATCACGGCCGGCCAGTGTTGGATATGCAGGTCTTGTCAACTTGGACGATGATTCCCCTGTGCCGTGCATGTCAGCATATCAATGGCCTTGGTTGTGGACTGTACGTACTGTAAGAAACCTCAATGTGGTGCCATATTGCCATATCAGGTAGGAAAGGTGACTAGGTGTGGGTGGGGTGTGTTGGATGTGAAATACTACTCACCTATCTAGAGTTGCAATGATGTGACGCCCGATAATGCAACTATGGGAAAGTTGCGGCGATCTTGAAGGTACATGTATTTGAGTTGCAGCAAGTTGGAAACAGAGGCATATCTCCAAGCTGAACAGATGGAGGCAAAAGAGCTTCCAACCCATCGCCCCGAGACATTATCCATATACACACCTCTATTGCAGAAGGCAAACCATGGAAGTTTACTCTCCAATTCCATAGTCAAGGACAGAGTTGGCTGTTTTATTGCAACACTATTATGGATGATGCTCTGTGAAGTCGCCTGTTGTACTGGATTGCTGCCTGCTACTGCGCCATCACGCTGGCTACCAGCTCTACAATGAGTACCAGAGGATTTGTCAACAGCAGCAGCAACAACAACAACAACAACAACAACACTTCTTCCATCCTTCATGACTATGCTGTCCTCTCACCGGGCACTCCTACATGGGTTCTTTTCCTTTCGAGTCTTTGGCAGTAAAAAAACTCACCAATTAACCCTGGACTGGCGTATTTAACTTGCCATAAATCACTCCATAATAGAATATTCTGTGGGCATTCACCACTGCGTACCGCTCTTCTCCAGAGCTCTCTTCTCCACAGCTCTCTCCTTTCAAAGTGATATCTGTCCTATAATTCCCTCATCCTCACCTCTCCCTCCCCGTGAAGACCAGCTCGTCCATCCTAACTCCAACAAAAAAAAATTATCAAACCCTCTGTCTCGCCCCTGACACCCTCCATCCACCCCTTCGCCTTCCGACCCGGAACCCCGAGTGAGACCCAGCCCAGACCCAGACCCGACCCCCGAGTGAGACCAGCAATCCCATTCTCCTCGCCCATCTCGAAACACCAACAAACCAACAAAGCTGCGGCCTCAGCTCCCCCTCCCCGCCGCAACACCTCCCCAAATCCCATACTCAGCATCTAAACAATAAACAAATCCCATAATCTGCCTCGCTCCGCCCATACCCACAATCCTCCGCCCACAATCCTCCCCACCAGTCTGACACGGGAACTCCACTCCACCCGCCCATCGCTGTGCTGGAACCACCACCACCTACCTCATTGTAGTCCATAGCCCATATATCAAATCCATGGCAAGCGTACATCTGCAGAAACACACCCGTTAATGCTACCCTCCCCACAACACCCAAATGCTCAAACGGTAAGAGAGTGCGTAATCGATAATCGGCGATCTAGACGCGGGCCCGGCCCCGCCTTCGTGCTGCGGAAAGTGGGTCATGTGCGAGACAGCGAGAGATTGGGATGGAAATCTTTGCTCGAGATGGGACTTGTCAGCTTGTGCGGTGCTGAAGATAGGCGGGGGGTATGCGCGCGGGTTGATAGGGATGGGAATGTGGAGTGAGGGGCGGCGAGGGGGAATGGAGGGGGAATGCATTTGCTGACGCGGTGGCTTGTTGGTTTTGTGAAGGGCGGTTATGGAGGATTTTTGGGGTAAGGGATGGGCGAAGGGATAGCTGAAGGGTAAAGGGAAACGGGAAAGGGATGGAAAAGGGTGGTGAAAGGGTTACTGTTGTTGTTGGGGGACGAAAAGGGTGTATCCAATGTTGTTGGGATGAACAAGTGTTACCCCCCTTTCCCTCATTTCAAACCCCAAAACGCGTCCACGCGCCAAAGACATCAACAAAGGCCCTCCTCCGTGACGCGGTTGGTGCCACGTACTGACTCTTCTCGCGTCAAAACCGGGCACAACGGCATCCCCCGTCCTCCCCACCAGGAGCTCCAGCCAGCCAGGCAGCCCGCTCCGACGCAGTTTCAAGATGTGACAGGTGTTATATTTCTACACTATGCGACAATTGTTGGTTTCCGCGCTGTACTCGGTACAGTTCATGTATGACCTCCCAAATCCGTACTCCCGCCCGTCCAAAACGCCAGATCGCTCGCTACAGTAAACTCAACTCAACTCTCGTGGTATGGTAAGAGGCCCTTCTTGAGCTCGAAGACGATTTCTGCCGCTTCGTCGGCGGAGCGGGCTTCGAAATCGTAACGTTTGGTCTCTGTGGCGCGGTAGAGGACGACCTATTAATACGAGTTAGCCTTAATCTGATCTACGAAGCCCCTGTACCCCCTCCCCAAGTAATACCAATACCACATACCTTAAAATTCGTCGGATGTCTCCTCGTAACCTTACACCCAACAACGTTACTAAAATGCACGGTCGTCGTCTTCCCCTCCCCCTTCCCCTCAAACAACGTCTTCCCGCTCGGCCCAGGCATGATATGTAAGTACTCGCCATCAATCACGAGCATCCTCTCGTTCATCCCAACAAACCGCATCGGCTGCCGGCGCCACACAATGTACTTGCGGAAATTCTCCGGGTTCCCCTCCTCATCCTGCTTCATCGCCTCGCGCGCGAGCGGATGCATTGGCGATCCCGCCATCCCTGTCGGCGCCGCGGCGCCCTTGCGCATCTTCCGTAGTGCCGCACCGGACGGGGCGTCGAAGGAGGCTCTAAGGGGGGTGCGTGGGGATGTGGAGGCAGGAGAGCCGGACATGGTGAGGGGGCCGTCTGTGGCGAAGCGACGGCGCGAGAGGTCTAGGTCAGTGCGTGCGCCAATGGATTCAACGGTTCGGTCGAGAAGGACGACTGTTCCGGAGCCAGAATGCTTGAGAACGTGGTTTGCTTTGTCGAGGTGTCGCTTCTTGCAGACGATGTCGAGGACTTCGGCGAGGTAGGTGGTGGTCGCTACGTTGAGCGTGACTAACTGTCCCGGAGAGGCGTCGAGGGAGTGGATGTGAATGCGCAGAAGTTTCTGGGCGCCGCTGGGAGCTGCATTGCCGCGGATGGGGGCGGCAGGCATGTCGGCTAGTGTATTGGAGCGGATGTTGGGCATGGTTGTTATGACAGGATTGCGCGGCGATGGGGCTGGAGCGGCGGAGGAGACGGACGAAGGGACCTTGGAGACGGGTATGAATTCGTCATCGCCGGTTGAGCCAGGAGATTCCTGCTGGAACTGTGGAGTGCGCTGTTCGTTCTCTTTGAACTGCTCCTCTGTGGCTTCAACGAGTGCAAATTCGTCGTAAGACGATGACCCAGAACGGGAACGGGCCACCTTGTTATTCACAGTCGTGAATGCCACGACGGGCTTCGTTCGGTCGAGAGCTGGAAAGTCGTAGTCCACTTCGTCATCTTCGATTAGACGGAGGGTCCAGCGATTGACGTTCAGTTGCTTCGCGGCTAGCACGGGCTCTTTCTTCTCCTCAGCATACCTGTTCAAACTCAACCCGATCAGATCAGCTACTGTAACCTGGCGATCTCCTCCTTCTCCGCCGTGTATCGTTCGCCGGATAAGCACTTCGTAGAATGTCTCACTTGATGATGCAAATGGTGCCCATATGCGTAGCCTCAACGGATTCGGGTCACCTCGGCCAGAGTAAGACGCAAACTTCTCAAACGGCATTGCTGCCTTCGTTCGTTTCGCACTTATTGCGGCTGATAAAAGGCTCTTTGGTTGTATAAAGCTAATAGGGCGGGGAGGTGGGAGTGCTTGTAGGATTGCCGGCGCTGGCTTTGATTTCTTTAGAGACATCTTTGCCAAACTGCGAGGCAGCGTTCCAACAGCGTGGTGGTTTAAAGACGTAGATGTGCGACCCTCGACGCTGCCCAAGATGGATTGGGAGTCTACACTGTCTCCAAAGGCCGAAGACATATCCGACACATATGAGTAGTCTTCCATCTCATCCTGGGACGTGTCCACACGTCGGCCAGCCTTTGCTGGCACTTTCCCTTGCGCTTGCTGTCTCTTAAAGCCGGAATTATCGAACTCGTTCTCAGACGACATCTCGCTGCTCGTGACCGTATCTCGCCGTGCTCTTTCCTTGACGGCTTCAACGGCAGACTGCGATCCACGACGAGCACCAGGCTGTCGGGGAGGGGACGTCAAATTGGGCGAGCTTTTTGAGTTGGAATTCCGTATCGGAGAAGAGCCAGAGCGTAATCGCACCGGCATCTTCGCAAACTTGATTTGTTGGGCAGCTCGCTGCTCTTCTTCGTCGCTGTCATCGCTGAGATCACTGCTATCTTCTTCTTCCATCTGTTCACGCCTTCTCCTCCTCTTTGTAGCGATCCCAGGCCCCATTGTATCTCCAGCGCCTTCGCCAGTAACCATACCGCCTTCTTCAAATTCATCATGGGATGATCCTGGCCGTAAACCAAATCTAGGCGCTTTAAAGTATTCGGAGGTTATCGCGGTAGGTATCGGAGGTGAATGTGTTCGCTTCACGTGTGAGGGGTTCTGGCGCCATCCAGCGGCCTTGAAGCCAGGTGTATTGAGGAATGCATCGTTGAGGGTAATAAGGCGTTCACCAACACCATCTTTAACGGTATTCAGATAATTTGACCGAAGCTGATATGAAACAAGGCTGAAGGATTGTTAGTGACAGTGTCCATAAAGGCAAACGGTTCATGAATGCGATGGGACAATGGACATGGCAAAGGCATAGACTTACTCTTCCACTTGTATAACAGACATTGTGTCAAGTATATTCTCACTGTAACATTGTTACTTATATAGTAACAAGTTGCGACAGCAGATTCACAGCTTTCTGGACTGGTGTTTTGAGGGTTTGTCGTCGTCGTCCGCCACGGCAACAAGGCGTGGAGATAGGCACGCAGCCTTATCGCATATGCGGGCTACAAGGGTCATGATTTAGCGTCCTTTCAACAATAATCGCAGCCTTCCCAAGTGCCACCATTCGAAATCATATTCAACCAACGCCACCTCATTTCACAATAACATGGGTCTAGTTGATTATTCGGATTCCGAGTCGTCGGACAATGAGCAGGTCTCAGAGACGAAGAAGCCCAGCAAGGGATCATTTCAAAAAGTGGTCGATCGTTCAAATCCAGGAAAGATAAAGGTATCCTTACCTACGACGACAGCGTCAACCAACGATGAGCCGCCTGCGAAGCGCGCAAAGACGAGCGGTGGAGGCGCATTCGGCGGATTCAACTCCTTTCTGCCTGCTCCGAAAAAGACGGGGGCGGCTGCTCCAAAGACCTTGGGGGGTGTCGCAACGGGGAATGGAAGAGGTGGCGGACTAGGCTCTGGGGTCAGCTTGAAGACCGGGGCGGCACCAGCATTCAGTCGAAATCCCGAGCCTATCTACGATGGCGGAGATAATTATGATGGTCATGGAGAGGCAGAGGGCGGAGAGAGCAGCATGGGTTTACCCCCACCACATGCGTCAGCGCAAATACCGGCGGCAGACGTGAAATTGGTAGGGAAGCCATTGATGTTCAAGCCTTTGTCCGTGGCTAGGAAACCACAGAAGAAGAAGAAGCCAGTCATCACACCTAAGACAGCAGAGGGGCCGGCTTCACAAGGGCCGTCGGAAATGTCGGAGGCGCCGAAGGCACCACAGCCAAAAGTCTCGCTTTTCTCTGTGCCCCAGGACGCAGACGACGATATTGCTCCCGAGCGGAAGGGAGAGTATCAACCTATGTTATACGGCGCAAAACCCGAAGAGGACGAAGAGCCTGAAGTCGTCAAAAACCCATACTACGAAGATCAATACAACGACGCTGAATCCCGTCACACCGTCCCGCGACCCGCTGCCCCAGCAGCTGCTCCAGCATCCACAACCTCCAACTCCCTCGACAATATCGCCTCTGATCTACAACTTTCAGCCTCAGAACGGCGCCAACTCTTTGGGCGGCAAGGCGCGCGAAATCTCACCGCCAGCAAAGTTATAAACTTTAACACAGACGAGGAGTACCGCAAAAACGAGGAACTGCGCTCTGCCGGCGAGCAGGCGGTGCACAATCCCGTCCGCTCCATTGCACCAGGCAAGCACAGCCTCAAGCAGCTTCTCAATGCAACGGTGAGCCAGAAAGAAGCATTGGAGGAGAGCTTCGCAAAGGGGTATGCGAACCGGAAAGAAGCGAGTGGGAGGTATGGGTGGTAGGCGTATAGCCACAGAAGTTGCCATAATAGGAAGATGTATGGATTAAATAGACATAATGATACCCTTATTTACTCTGATTGACCCTTTCATACATTATCTGACGGTGCCACGGGTCCACTTTCACATGCAACTACATATCGTATATTCACGTCTCACTTGGTCAGGGCTCTGCGAGCAACAGCCCATAGCATAACCCTTTCGATGCCCTCGGTATCAAACCCAGGATATACAATATGCACCAGAGCGATGTAAGCTTCCAGCGTGCCTAGTTGCATCTCACCCACGCTCTTCTCGCCAGAGACATTTCTCACCAAAGACTCTTGTCGCCGACTCTTCTCGCCGAAGGTACTTCTCACTGAAGGCATTTCTCACCAAAGGCACTCGGGTGGTGTCGTACATGTAGTATCCCTTCTTCCATAACGCACTAGAACAAAGCGTCCAGTTCAGCGTTCGTTTTGTTGTTCTTTCTGAGCTTCAATATGCTTAGCCCACTTGATTGTATAAGGATTCAGGGTGATGTCATGATATGGGCGAGCAGGTATGGCTTCACATGTGGTAAATACCAGTCCAAGTCCTCTCATCTTCTAGGAAGATAAGGCTTCATTAGTAATATTGCAACTATCCATATATTAAAAATATCCCTCACCGCGTACACCTCTCACCCGGCTCCCTCCACTCCAGCCTCAACCCCTCAAACACCCTCTTCTCCGCCGTAAGCATATCCGGTGCCTTCCCCCCTACCCCCTCCAAATCCACCCACGCCCCATCATCCCTTCTCCTCACCCCACTACTATCAAACTTCAGCCCCAAAACCGCCTTCACATAGCGCCTCAGATCGCGCTGGAACGTCGTCCCGCTCGTCCATCCTGCTACCGCGCACCCAACCGTCCGCCAGGGGCTAACAATAATATCGACTCTGCGGTGGATATTCGGGTTTTTTGCCCTTGGGTCCGCAGCTACATCTTCTTCTCGTGTGGGCCATGCTGGGTCCTGCCATACTACAAGCGCCTTGTCGAGGGTGTCGAATCCCGCGCCGAAGCCGCCGGCGTGGCCTATGTCGCCTTTCCAACTCACGGGCGTCTGGTTGCGCTCTGAGTTCGCAGTCGACAGCAATAGCGTGTGGGTAATCCACTCCCGGCGCTCAATCTCCTCAACTATGCGCTGGACGAGATATAGCGTGACTGTCTCATCAGGGTTACTGACAACAACGTCTACATCGCCGCTCTCTGGCTTCCCCCGCCGATGCCCGCCAACGATAGTCATTTGGCAGCCAGGGGCAACGTGGTTCGCAGCTTCGAGAATGACAGCGCCTATGTGCTCGACTTCGTCGCGGGGGATTTTCTGCTGAAATTCTTCGTAGAATTTCACCCCTATCTGCTGCACGCGTGATAGATTGTTCCATCCGAACTCGACCACGTCGTCGAGATCCCGCCATCCCTTTCTGTAGTAGAAGTCCCTGGCGCCCCTCGGGCCCACACCCCAGATTTCATAGAATAGATTCAGCGTCTGCATCTCGGGATCATTGTCAATGTCTTCAACTGTGCCTATGTGGCCGGTATCATTGAACTCCTGCCACAGTGCCGCTATTCTCTCGGAGCATCCTGGAAGGTGGAGGATCTCCTCGGCTGTCGAGATGGTATGGGGGTATGCAGCTAGTGAAGCAATTGAAGTGGAATATGCGCGGACGCCCACCTCGTCATTGGTGAGAATACGGGACTGGCGGATGCGGACGAGGAACTCAATAAAGGGGTCGTTGAGGGTGTAAAGTGGGGTGGGCCGTTGGCAGGAGTAGTTTGTTTTCAGGTAATCCGGGATAGGGGGCAGCTCGGGGGGGTTATCGTGCTCAGAGGTTGTTTGACGGATAAGTGGTGTGGGGCGTGTCACCGAGGCCGGGGAAGATGGAGATTGCAGCGGATTGGAGCGTCTGGGGAATGGAGGTGACGAAGCGTGCGGTGAGTCGCTCTGGGCGCGAGCAATGATTTCTCCTGGTAGTGGGCTTTTGGGTGGCTGGAACTGGGTTATTACTTTGATATTTCACATGGGCTAGGAACCATACCTTCATAACACTGCGATGTTTTGGAGCTTCAATCCGTCGTCCCTCATATACTATATACCCATCAAGCGGTAGCAAATATCCAGCCGCTACACTTTCCTCGAACCAAGAGAGTTTGACAACTTTGACCGTGCCATTCCCATTAAACACTGGCCCTTCTTGAATGGCTGTTGGCGTTCTGGGTGTGTGTGGTGATTTCTCTCTCGGGGGGCTGCTGATAATCTCCCTCCTCGGGCTCTGCGCAGGACTCTGGACATCTTCGGACTGCGTGCTACTACCACTCCTTCCTCTAACGCTTCTCTTTTGATTTTCATCCTCTTCGGCTTCGGACTCAGTGCTCGAATCAATAACCACGACCTCCACGTGATCAGGAATGTTAATTGGACCAGTGCGTCTCTTCTTCCTTGCAGGTCCCTCCTCTTGGCTCCTCCCACGACTCCCCTGATCCGCAACTAAGTTTTTATTTTCTCCCTCGTTCCCTTTTACTTCCTCAGTCCACAACTTCCTACTCCTCAATTCAAACTCAGCCCTCTGCTTCGTTGCTACCTTCCCAAGCACCAGCTTGGCCTCGGTGATGTCATACGTCAGATTAGGAATCTCATCTTCGAGCTGCAGGCGCTTCTCCTCTGGTATGTGCGCGGATAGTAAATATGTTATGGGGAGGTCAAGAGGCATTGTTTAAGCTATTTGAAATGGGAGTGCCATAGTGTCATCGTGGTGTGGTGATTATGATGGGCAGTCTTGTGGTGGCAACTGAGACCGGCTAGCTTGGTACATATTTGAAAAGAGGTCATTAGAAGTTTAGTTTACCGCGCTGCGAGTATCAGCCAGAATACTCTAAGTTGCAGTTGTTCGGCCTTTGAGTGAAGGTATCGTGGCTTTTGAGGTGCTGTCATTGTCAAATACTCCACTCGGCTAAATATATGGACTACCATTTAGCATATTCTTGTCGACGATCATGAGAATTCAACCACACAGAGTCTGGGACAGTTAACTAAAAAAAGTATAATATTCAGCTAAGGACAGTTAATAGAATTTTATAGTATTTTGTCCATCGAATTCAAGATTGCATGGTTTAGACGGGGATTAAAATTGCTCTCAAATGGATATAAATTATACTCTAAATATTTTTGTACGCTTCAAATCTAATATATATGTATATCGCCCAAATTTTAATTGCCATGCTAAACACACAACCATTGATTACTCATAGATCATAACCTCGCTGATGCCAAGATACATCTTTCCGTCATCTCTATTACCTTTCCACCATCTTCACTTCAATCTTGAACCCCAAATCCGCAAGGCGGTCTATGAGAGGTTGGCCAAGAGTCGCAGGGGTCATGAAGCCTCCACCAAGCTTCTTCGCCGTTACATCGTCTTTCAGAAGGGTAAGGGCAGCCTGAGAGACCAAGAGACCAGACACTGTGATGAAGATTAGCAACGCATCCTTGATAATCGCCATCATCCGCCCTGTCTGGAGCACGAATGACGCGAGGTTGGAGCGCTTACTCTCATAGAGACCACCGCTGTATCTAACCCTCGCATGGGCTCGTGTCAACGTGTCGACGTTAGGTCGTCCCACCGCGCGATACTCTACAAAATGGCTCTTCGCTTCCTCCTCCGAGGCTCCGTATCCTCGCGGAGGAACAACCTTACGCATCGCCCACGTGGCAAATGGGAACTTCAGTAGAATCGTCCCAACTGTCAAGACAAAATGTATGAAGAGCGCAAAGAAAATGCTCCTGGCCCTGGCGTACTCCGAGAATCTGAAGTTCGGGCCATAGACCTTTCCATTACCAATAAGACCCCATGACCTCTCGACGATGGGCACATCACTTGATGCGCCAAAATATGTAGTCAGAATTCCCAGATCGGGATGCTCTCGCACCCCAAGGATGTTCGTCCATGCTGACTGCGTGGTCGGGGCCGTGGGTCCAGGGATCGGGGAGTGTATGAAGGGTTTCTTGATACGACGGAGGTCAGCAATGCTGAAGTGGTCTACGACTTCTAGGATCGAATGCAATGTCCCGCCAGAGAACGTGCTCCTATCTGTAATTAGTGATAGCCCTCGAGAAGAAACACGTGATCATAGAGATGGATTTAGAGATTGCTGGCAGCGTAAATGGAGAAAACCTACTTGATATCCTCCACCGAGAAGATGACTTCCCGTGTCGTCGTTGAGAGTTCTTGGTGGATGCGCTTTACAATCGCATATGTAACCAGGTCTGACGGTAATGATTCAACGGCGGACTGCGATATAAGAACAGCTCCTGTGCTCTTTGCCACCTTCTCATACTTCTTGACCATACTCATGACCCAGGGGACCTCGCCCGTGATGTCCAAGTAGTGCGTGCCATTCTCAGCACAAGCCTTGAGTGCCGGCTCGCCGTAAACACAGAATGGACCAACCGTTGCGATAAGGACCGTCGTCTTCCTAGCCAGATCGGCAAGTTCGGCCTCGTCCAAGTTGCATATTTCAATTGCTACACGTGAATGTCAGCCAGTGTCGACAATGGCGGATTCAGCCTCGCGATGCCTAAATGCCGGGAGGATTTGAAGCGCTGCTTTTTGACTGGTCTTACAAGGCTGCTCCCTGTCCGGGTTAATCTTCGCACATGATTCGGCCACAGCTTTCAGCTTCGATTCTGATCGCCCGGCAATGGCCCATCTGATATCCGTAGGATAGGACCTCGCAATGTGTTTTGCTGTCTCCTTTCCGGTGTAGCCGGTGGCACCCCAAAGCACGATGTCATATTGGCGGGTAGACATCTCAAATGACGGTGATGTGGATTCTAGTGTAAAGATAGAGCTTTAATATATCTAGTATGTACCCTTATATAGTCTATACGGACAACAATTGAAATCGTGAAACGGCGAGTGTTGGAAGAAAGGTTAACTCAAGTAGAGTACAGATATTAGCATATGGGTCCTCATGTTTTCTCTGATTCAAAGAGGAATTATTGGTACCTGGGCCTGGATCTGTCGATTGATCATATTTAGGCTTTGGTGTGTTTCGTATGCACCAGACAGATTATGTAATATGGTTTGGTTTGTGTTGGGCCTGTTGGGTTGCACATGTTTTACCCAGATGTGGTTAGTGTGATCACGGTTAATTTTTGCTTCCCGTTGGTGTGCTCGTTACTCGTGTAGTAGCTCGCTCAAGTCTAAAATTAAGGCACCAAGGCTGCAATTTTCAGATTAGGGCTCACTAAAAAAGATCTCGCGAAATGCTATCGACGAACACCGAAATCAGAGTAGACGGCCCAGCGACAAAGAACATCAACGACTTGTTCATCACCGCCAAACCACAGCCAAGATGACCAAACGCACCAAGAAGGTCGGAGTTACCGGCAAGTACGGTACTAGGTACGTTTAATAAACCCAGGAGAAGAATCCCTCGAACGACATCTACTCTATTGCGACCTTTTTCGACATTTCGACAAGTGGGATCCCACGAGGACCATTTGGGCACGAACGAAACAATCCGACCAGCAAACCATTCGGAATACCGCTCAGCTTCGGGACGCAATTTGCAATCTGCAATAGAAAGGAGATGAGAGAAGAACTGGCGCTGACTGTTCTCTTCCCACAGATACGGTGCTTCCCTCCGTAAGCAGGTCAAGAAGATGGAAATCACACAGCACGCCAGATACGTCTGCACGTTCTGCGGAAAGACCACTGTTAGACGCCACTCTGTCGGAATCTGGGACTGCAAGTCGTGCAAGAAGACCGTCGCCGGAGGCGCTTACGTCGTTTCGTATGTGCCCCTCATATCACCGAAAATTGCTCCATCGAGCCTGTCTGAATGGGAATACTAACGGACATTACAGCACCCCAGCCGCCGCTGCCATGCGTTCCACGCTCCGCCGTCTGAGGGAAATTGCTGAGGTTTAGATGGGATGACATTGTTGTGGATACATTTGCTGGTGCATGGGATCGGTCCCTCCGGATGAGAACCGATATTTTGTCGATGCGGACTTCGATCATGGCTGCGATAGGGTCTCAATGAAATCAATCAAAATACCTCGCTGCGAGTCACGATAATCTCACTTGAGTGTCAGACTTGGTCGGCTCTTTGCTACTATTGATAACGTGATATGAAAATGAAATGGGAGTGGCTGGATGGATGACGTGGATAATATGCTTATAGGAATCGAGGGGTGTTCGCTGCACTGCAACACCAATCCGCTGGCTGCCTGTGTACAGTCACCAAATAGCCTTGGGGCAGTCGACTGCCTCACTGTCACGGCTATGGATGATGGCACACAACCATGGCAAACGAGTATCGATATTGCCACCAGATCAGAGAGCTTGGGTCGCAATGGCGCGAGTTCAACTGGACTCGGTGAATATATTGGTATGGCCTTGCCTTCCCTTTCTGGTTGGATTTGACTAGCATATTCCAGGTCATGTGCTGTCGATACGGCCACGCAAGCTGCAGCGAGGCAGATGCCTATCTATATTTCCCTATCCCACCCATCCGAAGTTCACGGACTCCATCTCGACAACTCTTCTCTGACTCACACCTATTTCAATGATGTATATATCCAAGTCTTAACCCCCAGTTGCGAGACAGCAACTCCGTGATGGTTTGTTCAATCCCTCATAAATCACGTGCTTGCCACATGTCTTAAGGCTCAAGAAAATGCAAGTGTCATAGGGTCTTATTTAGCCTCCAGAGCTGAACGACAGACCCAGTCGACCCAGTCAGGTCACATTCTACCTTCCGGGACGGGATTGGATAATCATCCGGGAAAACAACCTTTTGATGTTCCCGAACGGGCAATAGCTTGTCATAGCTGGCCTTCAAGGTGGTCGCACTAGGGTGCGTGCAGACCCGTGGAGAGTCAAGTAAAGGCTCACACGTCCTGTCCTCAGGTCCAAGTGTTTCAAAGATCACGTTTTGTTTTTCGACAGTAATAGATCTGTGGTTTGCAGGGGGAGGGAACATTGATCGCATCCTGCTCCTGCGCCTTCCGCCACGGATAAATCCACGGACAAACACATAAGGCCTGCCTGCCTGGAACTGTACAGTACGTACAAAAGAAGGCCCGCAACAGGTCCTGGCCGCACAGTAACAACACCCCGTACATTACAGGCGGCAAGAAGAGTGGTCACGACGTCCTTGCGTTGCCAAGTGTACCTACCGGTCCTGCACTCCCTCCTGCAGTCTTGCGGTCCTGCAGTCCTGCCGTTACAAAAGACTCCATAACAAGGTAATAACAGATATAACTGAAATAACCGGTAATTACTCATAACACAGAGAGTGGTAGTGGTGGTCGACAAAAAGCCAGTTTGGCACAGTTTTTGGCATAGTTTGGCACATTTGCTCTCATTCGAACCATTCGAGCCATTCGAGCCACACACACTTTTGAACCGTGTGGTCACCGCTCCAGGCGACAATTCGTCCATGCGCCCTCGCTTTTGGAGGGGAAGATCATTCTCAATTGGACTCGCTTCCGCAATGCGCTAGCGTATCCGCAATAACCCATCGTCCGCCCAGTTCCTTACTCCGCCGCCTCTCTTACCCTCCAACGCCCCGTCCTATCTCACTTCCGCTGCTTGTTCACTATCGCATCTCACCAGAAAACATATTAAATTCACAAAAGCCACCTTTATGACTTCTTCAACTCTACAAAACATCGACGACTTTTCTACTGTACCCTATCGGCATGGCTGATCAGTGTATTGTCTGCCTGGACGTTTTGGACGTCGACGATGCCTTACCTCCCAAGGGAGACATCGTCGAGTCTGAAGTTATAGTCAAATCCGAACTTGAAGATCCCGCCTCCGCCACAGCTCACAACCACCACGCCGACACCCAACAATTACTTGCAGTTATACAAACCTGCGGGCATATACTACATGATTCATGTCTGAAAGAATGGATCCAAAAAGCAAACAGCTGTCCCATTTGCCGCCAGCAATTTAACCTTGTCGAAGTCCATGACAAAACGTCTGGTTAGTCTACCGCCCTGGCCCCCACACCTGCCAACCTACTCCAGAACACTCTTGCTAACTCCCCATTACAGGCCCGATACTTTCTACATACACAGTCGAAGATAAAAAGCAAGTCGCCGACTTTGACCCACTCGCCTGGATTGAGGATCAAGCCCAAGAGGAGGAGTTGTCGAGGCCATGCCCAATATGTGCCAGCTCCGATGACGAAGAAGTCCTTTTGCTATGTGACTCATGCGATGCGCCATACCACACATACTGTGTTGGTCTCGATAATGTGCCTCATGGGCAGTGGTTTTGCATGGAGTGTGAGCACGAGGGCGCAAATGCCCGCACTGCAGAGCCGTCCATGGCATTTGGCGGAACTCGCCGCAGAAACAATGAACGCACACAAGCCCAGGTCCGACAGGCACGCTCAAGACGCCGTAACCGCACGGAAGCATGGCAGGGCGCTTGGAACCAAATCAGCGACCGCATTTATGACGCCTTGGAGCTGGATATCGACTATGACGAAGACAACTCCCTACAAGCATATCGGCAGTCCCAGCGTCGCACAGAACGAGAGCGTCGTGAGCTTCAGCAGTGGCAACAGCGCCTCGCGATCGCTAGCCGCCAGGGCGCAAGAGAGGTTTTCAGGAACTCAGCACGGTCAATACTGCACAACAGAGTTGAGCCACCAGCACCCAGAGAATCTGATGAAGAGCGAAGAGCATGGGAAACATATGATAGAGTCCGAGAAGCCGAAAATTCTGGCACTCCCACTCGGAAACGAAAGTCGCGATCCACGACGCAATCCCCAAGAGAACCGGCAACCAATGAGCCGGAACGCAAACTCAAGCGTCCTCGTACCCGTCGAGTTATGGAGAATGCAGCAGGATCCTCATCCGATGGGAATCCAGAATCGCAGCGACCAAATGGCCACCGCAGACCGGTTGCCCCTGCGCCTCGGAGGCCAATGACTCCCAGTGCTCTCACTCCCAATACAGCGGTAGCAGCACCATCATTCCTCTCATCACTTCTGAAAGAAGTTGAAATGAGTGCAGCGAAGGAAGATGACAGCGACAACAATGAGCACGTCTTCGTGAACACGAATTCTACGAGTCCTGCGGCAGACCATTCATCTCCCGTTTTGTCGCCAGCCACCAGCAGCTACTCTACACCCCGCGCCATGTCATTGACACCACCACCCAATGGCCATGGTATCCGCAGATCTGGATCTCCGTTATCACTCAGCTCGAGAGTAGAGCCAATCTACCCCCCAGCTGACTACTCTCCAAATCGCTCTCCTCCAGAGAGGACGGCGAGAGCCGAGAATGGGCACTCAAGGCCTAGCACACCGCCTGCTAGCCATCTCCGCCACCCGAAACCCCGAAGACCACAACAACCAATCCCAGGAGAGAGTTCTCCGACACAACCCATCTCCATCGAAGCCAAAGAAGGCATCCAAAAGATCGTCAAGAAAGCACTTGACCCACACTACAAGAAACCATCTGGCATCACAAAAGAACAGTATGCGGATGTCAACCGTTTGGTTTCAAGGATGTTGTACGATAAGATAGTTGACCCTACTGCCTTGAACGATGACGAAAAGTCAGCGTGGGAAAAGGTTGCCTCTGCTGAGGTAGCCAAGGCCGTCGAAGGGCTTTCTGCATGAGCCAATTTGGCGTGTTTTAGGGCATACTATTGATGATGGCGTTTAACAAATTGGCGATACAATGGGCGTCTTTGCATTTTACATAGGATACCCACTGGTTGCCGGATATGGCTTGCCATAGAGTTTCGGGGTTTTTCACGACTAAACGATTAAGCTGGGCATGCGAGGGCGCTGCTCATTGTGTATAATTTAGATAGATACGAGTTCGTAGAATGGTTGGATGACATTTTATGATATATGCTCCAATATTTGCTCTGTACAGGTCATTTTGTGAAGTCCTTGTTCAGCTACAGTAGATGTCCCGTCTGTGCGTAAAAATACTCGTACATTTGATCGCCGTTAGAAGCATCCATTTCTCTGACCGACATTCGAATAGATTCACATCTGGCGGCCTATAGGCTACTTATAGTCGTCAATGAATACATTGGTCACTCAAAACCAAACCGAAACACATGAAATCAGGGCAAGTAAACATATAAATTCAGTATTCATGGATATGGAATATCAGCAGTATCTATCTAACCGTACCATGTAGGGAAATCTGCAGGTACCGCTAGCGAAAAAAAGTCTGCAGTCATTCTTTCTAGGCACCTATAAATGATCGAAACATTCTCGGAGGAATAGGTCTTGATGATAAGGAAAAGGTGCCATGGATTGAAGAAGGAAAAATCTCTCCGCTCGCGTCTTTTGTAGGAAGAATTATTTCTCGGTTAACACGTGACTTAGCGTGTCAGTTGGTAAATTGAGACTAGTATGTATTGGGAATAGCGTAAATAAAGTTAAGAAAGTTGAGCTCGTGTCTCTGGACGTCCCTGGGTAGACTTGGTAGCAGAGCAAGAGCACCACCACAGGCTCGAGCAAGACGATATCAAGATGGCGGCATCAAGTAGAGGAAGTGAGGCTGCGGCCTCGCTCATACGTATGTCCATCCCACCCAATGCCAGCAGACAGACCCGTCAGCGCAGCACAGCAACTAACCCATCTCCCCAGGAGCAACGAAAAACCCCCGTCTCTGCAACACCTGCATCTCCTCCCTTCCCTCCCGCCGCACCTACGCCGCCGCCGCCGCGCAACTCAAGCCCTCCGAGCCCACTCCCTCCGCCTCCCCCGCGACTTCCACCGAGCTCGCCCCTTACACCATCAAATCGGGGATCTGTCTCTCGCGCGCCCCTGTGCTCACGCAGCCGCTGCACCCCTTCGAGTCGGCATTCTTCTTCTACCAGCGTCGACTCAATGAGCGTCTTGCCATGCCGTTCTCGCGGTACTTCTACTTCAAGAAGGGCACGCCGCTCGACTCTGCGTGGAAGCGGAAGGCGGCTACGCGTGGTGGGACGCCCGCGAGGGACCTCGGCGCGTATAATCCGTATAGTGAGACGGGGTGGAATGATGAGGTGATGGTGGGGGATCGGATTAGCGAGAAGAAGGTCACGAGGGAGGCGCTGGTGGAGGATGCGATGAACAGGGGCCTTAGTGCTGAGGAGGCGGGTGCGGAGGAGGAGGAGGTGGTGGAGATTCCACAGGAGAGATATACCGAGGCGGATACGGCGAAGGATGTTAAGAGGCTTGATAGGAAGCTGACAAGGACGCTGTATCTGGTTGTCAAGAACAAGGAGGGGAAGTGGACGTTCCCTTCGGGTGAGCTGGTTGGCAGGGAGAACTTGCACCAGGTATGTTGATATCCCCTTGAGGTTGTCTTTGCAAGTGAAGCAGAAACTAACTACTACTACAGGCTGCGGAACGTGTGCTCGTCCAGTCAGCGGGGATGAACATGAACACCTGGATTGTTGGCCACGTGCCTATCGGACACTACATCTCGAAGCCGCATCTCGGCGGCGACTCGGCGATTACGAAGCAGGGCGAGAAGACCTTCTTCATGAAAGGCCGCATTATGGCCGGACAGGCGGACTTGAAGGAGAACGCGTTCGGGATCACCGACTGGAAGTGGCTGACGAAGGAGGAGGTTCAGGGCCATGTTGGTCCGAAATACTTCAGCCATGTTAAGAATATGATGGCTGCGAGGTAGACTTGGGGAAGAGAGAAGTTATAGAGGCCCGGCATCTATGAGGGGTCGGATGGCGACGGGGAGATGGTGAGAATACTTGTAGTATAGAGAGTGTATCATATTGTCAACATTACGGTGTATCATGTTCATCTTTTCAAGGTCTTATATATGAATTATGCGGCGTTCACACGTGGAGTACTCCTGCCGTTTGATAGTTGCAGTACTTTTGAGCATCAAACACCAGCCTCATCACCGGTAAGTTTTTCTGATTCTCTCGTCTCTTCATCGCATCCTGTTCAACTGCTTCTTCTCATCATCATCGCTCTGTCTGTTTTACTTTCGTTTTGCTTTACTCCTTTCACTTTTATCGCTACTCTTAATGCCTCTACAAGAAGACGACATTGAGGCGGGAGAATCAAGTGATGAACTCCAACCAGGAGAGAGCAGCTTTAACGATGACAAACTGAAAAAGTCGGCAATTGAGGAAGGCATTCTCATTGGGGAATTTCGCAAAGACAAGAAGGGCAAGAGGAAATTGGTCTATGCCTCATTCGATGCAAACCTCAAGTTCATCCGGAGGCTTTCAAAGAAAGATATTAAAGGAAACATTGTCGGTGGCAAGAAGTACAATGGTGGTGCCGTTAGTCACAAGGATGTGACTAAAAGAGTAAGAACAGCCAACGACAGCAAGAACGACTAACGACAGCAAGATCGACCAACAACAGCAAAAACGACCAACGACAGCAAGTCCGAGTAACAACAGCAAGAACGACTGGCAACAGCAAGAACAACTGGTAACAGCAAGAACAACTGAACCCCCTCTGCGATCCATGCCGTTCATACTAGAACGAGCCGAAGGGTCTTTTGATCTATATGCCATCTTCTCTGAGTGGGGGGCGTAATAGCGTATCTGGCCCAGTGCTCAGAATAGCTGCGCTGGATCTGATTTAGCTCGTGAAATAGGAATTCTCCCCTACTGCGGCCTGTTCTATTGAATGTACTTAAATATGACAACTTCCCTGCAACTGGAACTGTCGCTCGGGGAATCTCATTGTGCTGATCTGGGTTTTCGGGGTATCTAGTTCGTCAGCTTATCCATTCTTAGCTATTTACAGTCCCGCTTTTGACATTCAGGGGGGCACAAGCAAGGAGGGAGTGCTTTTCAGTAACAGTGTGAGACTTCAAAAGAGCGCATATCATTTTGAATCATATCTACAGCTTAGAACCATCCCTGGATTGTCTGTTCTTTGCCATCTACACTCAAGCTCACCATAACTATGATTCTGCTGATTCACTACCCCTTAACTACCAGGCACCCCATGTCCATTCCATCCTTAGAACTCCATATCACCCTCCTTTCCCACTGATGCCGGAATCCTATCCCTTGAAAAAGCGCCAAACTCCCGATCCTTAGCGCTTCAGTTCAAATGTGCCAATCCCCCCGCTTCACCGCCATCCAACTCGCACACCTCGTCCAGCGTCCCATACACCCGCAGTTTATTTGCATAAACCCGCCAAAACGGCGCTGTGAGGGCCGGCACAAAGTCATTTCCGCGGGCTGCATCGCCAAACACAGCTCCATCTTGCGCCAGCGGCGGCGAGCCAGTCATATCGTCCTCGATATCTGAGTCCAGCAGGCTCGATTGCCTGGCCTTCTTCTTGACCGGGCTCGGTTCGGTGAGGACCTGGAAGCGGTTCGCAGAATGAGGCGCGGGGTCGAGCACAACGCCACCACTATCGTCGTCGGAGCTTGTGCTATCAGCTGAGCCGATGGAGAGTTCAAATGGGTCCACAGCGTGCGTGGCGATATTATGCTTCGGATGGCCAACATCTAACTTGGCAGCGAGCTTGAGGAAGATCTGCGCGGTGAGATAACTGTCGTAGCCTGCTTCATGGAGTTGGTGGCGATTCTGGTAGGATCTGAACTCCTCGGGGAGGCAAATGTCTGGTATGCGCTGGGATTTTAGATCTTGGTGGAGGTCTTGGAGACTGGACGATTGACGCGAATCGATAAGTTTATCACGCGTAGCCATATATTTCGTGTCGATGACCATGGGGAAGAGGGCATGGATCTCCTCCTGGAATTCGGTGACGGTAGGGGGGAGCTTTCCAATGAAGGTGTGGTAGAGGAATATGAGATCGGTGAAGAGGTTATGACCAACGAGGACGCGGGATTTGGCCGCCAGAGCTTTTGCGAGGCTGGATAGCTCGAGCTTTTTTAAGGAGGTGTCAATGAAGGCGGATTGGCCGGCAGCGTTGACACAAAACC
This sequence comes from Pseudogymnoascus verrucosus, assembly GCF_001662655.1. Lineage (NCBI taxonomy): Eukaryota > Fungi > Ascomycota > Leotiomycetes > Thelebolales > Thelebolaceae > Pseudogymnoascus > Pseudogymnoascus verrucosus. Next base: position 584,391 of record NW_017263658.1, read on the forward strand.
AGTTCGGGGCTATAGCGGAGAGGTCGCCACCAGCGAGAGCGTCAAAGATATAGCGGAAGCCTGATTAATGTGTAAGTATATCATTAGAGACTGGACGAAGAGAAAGAAAGAAATAGACAGCCCACCAACTTGCTTGGATAGCTGAGTTTCATTGGCTATGACCTTCGAAGCAGCAATCTAGGGAAATCAGTCTCACCCCTGTACTAGGCTGCAATTCACATACCTTAGCCTCCTTCACCGTGTCCATCTTCTCGACCTGCACGAAATCGGCGTTCTTCTTCGGCAAGAACGCTCTGTACTGCTTGAACTCGGTCCTGACAAGTTGGTAAACCAGTCTTCTTTGATAGCCACTAAGCCCACCCGGCACCGAGACATTGTAAAAACCCATTGCATCCCTTTCGTCCTTGTTCTTGGAATCAGTCCATTCAAGCAACTGTCTTCTAGCGTTGCGGTAGAAGTCAAGAGCGACCTGGTCACCGGGGCCGATCTCAATATCCGGAATGGTGCTGTTCCGGTTTTGGCGCTCTAGGAATGCTTGACGGGCCTGGGTTTGCTCCTTCCGGGAGATATATGATATCCCCTTTGTGAAAACGGCCCCGATGTCAAAGCAGTTCTTCCTTAGAAAATGCATAGAGCTTGATGAGAAGGTGATATCACGGTAGATATCCAGTTTATCTCCATCTTCTAGCAATGGATTGATATTGAAGTTGTACGGGCGAGCTGTGTAAACTCCTACGGTCTGTTAGTCCACAGAAATGGAAAACGCCCCTGTCTCGTCATGTCCAGCTGACGAGGACTGACCATTCTTCCAATCTTCTTCCACACACGTCAGGCCGATCTGCAAGACTTGGTATCTCTCAGCTGCCTCTTTCGTATCCTCATATTGCTGTTGGAGTGACGGCTTGCCAATTTCGTTGAAACGTCCACCAGGTGAGTAGCGTAACTTGGTTGAGATCCCACTCATCTCCACATCGACCGTAACGAAGCTTGCAGTGGAAATGGCTTTTAGGATAGGCAAAAGCTCATGCCAGAAGTGCTGCTGATCGACCTCCATATTGATGGAGTTTAATTGCAGAGCTTGCCTTTCGTGGCATATGTTTTGGGGGTTGTATCAACTTCAGGTGTTGAACGGCACGCGTCACTTTGGTCGATCTAGCATGAGAGAATAAACAAGAAAGAGCCCTCTAACTGTGAGGTAGTTGTGTGGCAGCTATGAGGCTGCTTTGACAATGAAAATACACACAACCTATATCATGGGTGGCGGTTGTGGCTTTTATATTTAAGCCTGGCGCGTGTGAACTTCAAGGGATATAAAAGACGTGCTTCATTACTTTAATCACCGCCAGAAAGAGCTTATGGTTCTGAATGCAGCAGAGAAGAGATATATGGAACTTTGGAGTAATGTTTGACTTTCCTGAGAATTGTTTTGCCAGCACTCATGTTTCAACACCAAACAAATAAGTCACCGCCGGTGATTGTCAAAGGTGCCTTCCATGCACGCACGCATGAACCACTTAAATGACAGTCGTCGTGCATATTGAATCGCATCTCACGTGACCATCCTATTGGCGGTACCGTGCGGCTAGGTCCGATGGTAATGTCCAAATTGCCGAGGCTCCAGTACGCGATCACCTGCTAACACTCCGAGAGATCTCCAGATTCTCCCCCGTCCATTCCTCGGAGCTAACCACTGAAGGGCCTCACATCCCCGTCCCCTCTAATCTCCTCGGCCTCGTGCGTCCCTTCCCCAGATGCCCTACACGCTAAACAATGGCTTTTAATGGGTCCGCTCCTTCACTCCTCCCTCCCAACGACTCCGGATCCTCATCCTTATCCTCCTCACAACTACTCTCGGCTTCAATGGCGAGCTCGACATCCTCACGACATGGCTCCTCCCAGATCTCAAAGATCTACCGGCAGTCCTCAACTCTATTCCTGACGCGTCGATTGCCGGAGTCGCTCTCTACCATCCTCCCGGTGATCACGGCACCGACGACCACAGACTCCAATGGCAACGTCTCGGTCGTGGACCAGGCCCCAATTGCCAAATCCTCACGCACCACCAGGATCAAGGTCTGGAGTCTCTACCTGACCATCCTCAACGCCATCGTCGAGCTCGACGGCGAAGAAGGCAAAGCCGCCTTCGGCACCCAAGAATGGCGCAACCTCGTCACCAAAGTCCGTGACGGCATCGTCTGGGAAGAAGTAGTCCAGAACGGCTACCGCGGAGTCGAAGGCGACGTTGACGCCGACGTTGTTATCAACCTGTTCGTCCCTCTCCCCTCAATCCTCAGCCCTCAATCCCAATTCCTAAAATCACATGCTAACCCCCACCCCCAGAGCAACCCTCCTCCTCGCCCACGCCCGCACCCAACACCTCAACCAAACGCGCCTGGAAGCCTACCTCGCCGCCGCCCGCACCCCCAACCTCGACCTCACGGGCCGCTTCAGCGAGACCTCCGTCCGGGGCGCCAGTCCCACCCGCAGCGTCGGCACCGACACCCCTCGCGACCTCAACGCGCGCGTCAAGATCCTAGAGCTGTACACGCTGCACGTCCTCCTGCGGAACGACGAGTGGGCGTACGCGCGGGACTTCATCTCCGCTTCGGAAGTCCTGGATGAGGAGCGCCGTGATGCGTTTTTAGCAGCGCTACAGAGTCTAGAGGATGAGCGCGAGGAGGCGGCGCAGAGGGAACAGGAGATGGCGAGGGAGAAGGAGGAGAAGCTGCGAGCTGATCTCGAAGAAGCGCGGAGGCGGCGGATTGAGAGCGAAGAGCGCGAGGCGCGCAGGATAGAGGAGCAGCGCGAGGCGCGGAGGGTGGAAGAGCAGCGCGGGAATAGGGCGGGAAGTGAAGTGGATTACGGTGTTGATTCTTCGCATCCCGTGCAATCTAACGGGTCAGCGAGCGGGAAAGCAGCGAATGGCTCAGCGAGTGGGAAATCCTCGCCTTCTCGATCGGCATCGACGCCGCCGCCGAAGAAGGGGGCTATTAAATCGAGGGTCTTGCACTCGACGAAGCCGTCTGGGTCGGGACAGCGAGCGGCGGTGGCGACGCCGCCGAATATGATTCAGCGCGCTACGGCACTGATGGGGAATGTGCAGAAGCTTATCAAGGTGCTCGCGGCAACGCTGCTGAATAACCCGGGGTCGGTGCTGAGGACTGTGGCGTTTGCGGTGCTGATCTTGCTTGCGCTGGGGAATAGGGCGGTGAAGGAGCGGGTTAGGGGGGTGTGGGGGAAGGTGAGGGGGACGATGGGGATGGCTACTAAGGTTAGTTATATTTAGTGAGAGGGAGGGGAGGGGTAATGTCGTATATGATTGCATATTTGGCGCTGGTGGGGATTTTTTGGGGGGGGGTTGAGAAGGCACAGTTTGTATGTATAGTAAATAGTAGCCACCCAGAAGAAAGGCGTTAGGATTGGAAGGGGAACATGACATGTTGTCTGCCTCAATAGGTATAATTTATTTTATTTGTTCTGGCTGCTCTGCTCTTGCAGATCTTAGTGAACCCATCCATGTATCAAGGTTATCATCACGGGCTTTTCCCATTATCCGATCTACAGGGCGTTTTCCCCTTCTATAGTCGTCCTTGCCCATCTCGCTGCCATCTAGTCACGCGACAAGAACGGCGCCGTCTCCATCTCCCCAGCATCCTTTTCATACACCTCCCCCCCAAAGATCTGGCGGATCTTCAACCGTGTCGACTCGGGGATAATAGTTTTCCAGCGCCCCTCCTCCGATTGTCGATTCGCAGAGCATCGATACTGGGGTTTTTGTAATCTCCTCCCCTTCCGCTGTCTCGTCGCCCCGCTGGTGTTCTCGGATTTGCAGGGTGCTGTCTGGGCACTGAAGGCGTGATGGAGCTTGGTGAGGATTTGATCTGGGGATATCCCGAGTCGGGCATTGTCGGTGGGGATGCCCATGAAGTGATCTTTTGGTGGGGATACGTAGGAGGAGGATTGAAAACTGAGAATCGTCTCTAGAGAATCTCACAGGTGATACCGGCTTATAAGGGGGAGGGAAAGGAGTACCATCCCACACGCAAGGACAGTAGAGAATTAGATGGAGGGACTATGGGAGGAAACATGATGCCATGTGGTGCGTAATCACAGTACCTGGTACGAGAAGGCTTATGAACTACAGTGGCTGGGATAGAATAAAATAGTGTGAGGATTTCCGGTCAGTATTGGACCCCTGTGACGACATGATGTCGTTGACAGCTCGGCAATCTCAGTAAACTCGATCTCTAACGGCGCATTCCCACCACCACCAACCACACTCTTAACCCTAAATTCCGTGTCCCCTATCAAAGGCAATCCTTTGCCTCTACATTTGCATGAAGCTGGCCAAAAAAAGGCGGGATAGCTAAATACAAAGCAAAAATGGTACAAAATGCAAAATAAAAATGCGAAATCGCACTCCAAGAGGGGCTCGAACCCTCAACCTCAAGATATCACGTGAACTATTTCATTCAACTTATAGTAGAAGTCTTGCGCGCTACCATTGCGCCATTGGAGCTATGGTTTGCAGTAGCGCGATGAGGGAAGTCTATATGTGTGATGGAGATTTGGGTTTTTTTGTCGGTGGGGGTTTGTGTAACGTGTGGGGGGGCTATTATGGTGTGGGAGGGGAGGAACTGTTATATCAGAAGTGTTTTTTTCACTGGAGTATGTGATGGAAATTGACATGCTGAGTCTCTTCCCATGTTGGATTCTTGCTGAATCTATATCTTGGGGGGCTACATGAGAGGAAGCTATTTTTCCTCGATGCTATAATATTTTTTTGGCGGGATAATTTATTTATATATTCCACCTCTTTTTTGAAAAGCAAAAATATAAATGACGGATTCCTCCCACACAAGCTATTAGATCCAGAACAAAAGAAGCCACTTCTTGATTCAAATATTCCCAACAACCCGGTAATACCCATCTACCCCCCCCATATTTTTCCCAAACATCCTTCTCAACCTCATCCTCCTCCTCGTCACTACCCACCACAAGGCTAAACACCTTGTCTCACCTTCCCAACCCACCCGCCTACTGAAACACCATGTCGTCACCCACCACTACCACCATCAATCACTCATCAAAGAAAAAAGTTTTTTTTTGTCTGTTTGTTTGTTGATGAGTGGTTGTTATTATTATATATATTAATTCTATCCTACTTTCCTCGCTGTCCTGTGGTTACCAGCCTCCCCGGTCGTATCGTGTGTCATATCCATATATACCCATATGTAAATCCCATCAATCATATCATGATTTCCCAAAAATTTCCCAAGTCGCTATTGTGATATACCCAATCCCATGCTCCCAATCGTAAAAACCCCCATGCAAATGCTTTCCTTCCCCAATATTCCCAGAACGTATGATCTCAACCCAAACTCGCGAGAGTAGGATAGAGGAAGAAACGAGAGCAGACTCAAATCCCACCAACAGGCGTAATCAAATCCACACTCCTCGTCCTCCCCCCCCACCCCCCGCGACTCGGCAACGGCCTCTCCCCCGGACTCGACACAACGCCAAAATACCCCTTACTCCCACTCTTCCCCCTATACGCCCACACCACGCCATCAGAGTCCTCATCCGACGACTCCGGCGGACTCGGGTGATCCCTCTCAGCTCGTCGTGCGATCCCCGAGCTTATCGAGCGGAGACTGGCGAGCGCGGTGGGAGGGATGTAGAGGGAGGGAGAGGAGAGGGTAGGTGAGAGACGCGGGATGATGTCCCGACCGGGGTTGGCGGTTGTGGTGGGCGAGGCGGGGTGGTTGTATGTTGGCGAGAGGTAGGGTGACGGTGGTGGGGAGGTGGGGAGGAAGGTGGTGTGAGAGGAGGCGGGGTGGTCTAGTTGGCGGCAGCGTTCGGAGCAGTAGAGGGTGTTTTGGTGGGGGGTTGGGGGGAGTTGGGAATCGCAGTATGTGCTATTGATTGTTAGCTTTCTATTCCCCAATTCTTGCTTGTTAGGAGAGTGTAACATACCAGAAGTCCAAGAAACTCTCATCACCACCCTCAGCAGCGAATTCTTCTTCCTCAGCTGAACGAGCGGCGCGCCCGCGGCGCTCGCGCTCTTGCGTGCTGCGACGGAAGAGCATTGGGCGGTGCGAGGAGGATTTGCGGCGGGGTTGGCGGGAGGTGGAAGGGCGGGTGGCGTGGGGGGAGGGAGGGGGGGAGGTGAGGGTTATAGGGGCCAGGATTGCGGGTTGGTGGTTTGTTTGGTGGTGGCTGTTTGGTTTGGTGAGAGCGTTTTCTTGGTTATTTGTGTTCAGAGTTTGAAGTTTGGTAGTGTGGTGGTGAGTGGTATGAAGTGAGAAGCGTCGACGACTGGAGGGGTCGTGGGGGGTTGATATATATGAGATCCCGATATGACTCTGATAACAGGAATCCGATGATTATCGATTATCGACTTCGGACGGGTGCAGACGGGATGCTGGATGGGGAAATTGAATGGATCCTGCGTCTTTCTCTATCTGGCATGTAATGCTCGTATGTGTATGTGTGTGTGTCTTTTCCCTTATCTGTGGCTTGTGGGGAGAGCTGAGTGTGGGCAAGGAATGGCGGATAGATAAGGTTGTTGTGTGAGTTGAGTCTAGCCGCGAGATCGGAGATGGGGGTCGTGGTCGATAGGTAAGATGTGAGAGTGATAAGGGTGAGTAATCCGAGTAAATGAAGGATAATTGAAGCAGAAGTTATTAACTGTTTGTTTTTAACTGTGCGTGTCTGTGTGTGTGTGTGAGTAGTTATATATTATTCATCATCGTGGGAAACAAAGGAAGGCTTCAGTCTTTATATGTATGGATGAATGGATGGTCAGAGAGTTTCTGGGTGTGTATGTACCTTAGCAATCCACCATCGTGAGTCAAATGGCGAGCGTGCCAGCAAAAACCCCACCATCTTTTCCTCTCGTACTGTACTTTGTCCGATTGATGTACTTCTCACTGGAAAAAGTACATAATCCGTAGTTGCATCACCTCCACCCCACAATTCCACAATTCTCAGCCCAGGCAGAGGTCGTTTACTGTCCGTTGACTGGTCTGGCATTGGGGGTACATGCGCTCGCACCTATTATTTGTACGTGGCAGATGTACCACACATGGCCAGCTTCCACCATCCTCTATGGCTATTGTGCTATTTACGCCTTCGTAGGTATCTTGTCCAGCTTCTCCACAGATAGATACAAGTTCTCTTTCTCCCTACGATTATGCCATGTGTGGGCCATCCCATACCTCACATTATGCCATTCTCCCACCATAACGGTACTTGATGACAGTATGCTAACTCCCATACTGTGAACAAGTACCCATCTATGGCATTCTTTCCCCATTCCCGCAGCCTCCGTTGTCTCGCCGGTGTCTCTAATCCCCCCACTACTCTACGCCATTGCTCATACTCAATCGTGCGAGGAGAATTTTTATTTTTACTTCTATTTTATCTTGTTGACTCCATTATCCTGTGTAGACCCATATATCTCCCATAAAAAACGTGCTCTGACGTGGACCGCGTAGCAGCCCGGAGGGTAACTCTCTTCCTTGAAAATTATCTCAATAATCCATCCCACTCTCCAAGCGCCCTCAGCTCTGAGGGATGGGAGACTTGGATGGACACGGATGGATCTGACGATCTGACTGTACGGGATGGATAACCCTTGTTGTCCAGTACCCAAAAAGGCGTGCAGGGCTGAATGACTGGGTGGGAGTGAGTTTTCATTTGACAGCAAGGTAGGTATGGTATTTTAGAGTAATGTACTGCGGTGGTACGGTATTTTTTTTCAATGGAGTCATGTACTCTTTTTTTTTTGCTGTTTACTATGGATTTACTATGGGGATAGACTACACGTGTATGAGGCCGAGACGCTGGTGCGTAGGTGAGATGACTACCACGGCTGCCCACTACTACTTACTACCCTCCACCAGTACTATTGTTAGTAAGACACGCACGCACACGCACGCACATACGCACGGAAGGGAAGGGAACAAAGAAGAGAGACGAGAGACGAGAGAAGGAAGTCGAAACGTGCGAATGGTGCGAAAGAGCGAATGTCCGAAGCGTGCGTGCGGATGTCCGAAACGTGCTCAATAGTCGACGAAACAGAAGTATTGTGCTGTACCACTCTATGCTATACGCTCTATGCTATACGCACTCTGTCACTCCATTATTGTCATACATACACAACTTACTTCCATCCCCGTTCCTGTACCTGATATGCATATACACGCGTACACACATACATACAGACTTCTTACAGCATATATCCTGATGCAACACACAGATATAACCTACCAAGGTACAAGTATCACCATATAGAAACCACCCAGGTACATGTACCACCCAACTACCACCACTCACCACAGCACATCACACTCACATCACACCCACAGCACAGCACATCACACACCCCATCACACAGCCAAAATTCCGCAATCCCACCCATCAAATGGCGCCTCCGATCCAAACCGCCGACCACCCCAACACCCAACGGTCTCGACGGTCTCGACGGAACGACGGGGAGTAAGTACAAGTACAGTATATACACACCCACCTTCTAAGCCGACGATTGCGCAATAGCAGCGGAACCCCTACAAAGGAAAACCATAGGTAAACGATGGGAAAGGGGGTTATGTAAGGCACGTCAGAGAGAACGTCAGAACGTCAGAATAGACAGGTCGTGTGTCTGATTACTACAGTGTATGGTGGTATGGCGTTATCCTCTGATGATGTCCCTCCCCCGACTTCCTCCTTATCCGCTCTATCGATTCCCCCCATCTCCATCTCCATCTCTCCGATCCCACCCTACTAATCGAATCGAATCGATCGTACCCCCACGGACCACCACTCACCCACGCACGATGCTTGCTTGCCTTCCACACACAGAAACCCATCCTATCCTATCCTCCCTGCCATGCCATGCTACGGCGGTACGGTACTTACTTCTAATCCCGTACTATGGAGAAAAGTGTATTTGTATTTTGTATCCCTCCGAACTACCGACCCGGGCCTACCCATCTTCCGAGCGCGCGGGGGGAGGGAGGGTCAAATAACACCGTCCGTAGCTACCCACGTGTGCTCTAGAACTGGCTGTTCGGCACTGCCACCCCGATCCGTTGATATACTTAGATCGGGGGTTGTACCTTACAGTCCCCGCAATCTACCCACACCACGCTACACACAAGGACGTAGGGGAATTGAGTGTGTGTTGCACGTTGTGCTTGTGCCTTGTAAGAAAAAGTTCTAGACCGAGATTTGTGTTACATTTTTTATTTTTGGGAATTGTGCTGGATTGGATGGCGATGGGAGGTGAGTTGAGGGTAGGTTTTGAACCCTGATTTGCCTGCCTGTTGTTGAATTGACGTTGAGAAGGTGGGGGTGAATATCAGTTTGAATATCTATATTGGAAACCAAGGCAGATAGATGCGTGTCTGGATGATTACAGGATTTGGGTATATGCATATCTATCTGCCCTCTATACTACTACTACAACTACAACTTTCAAGGTCGTCACTATACACCACATACAACATACCCAGCCAGCCAGACCGCACACGCAAGGTCCCGTCCGTCCCTACAGTACAAACCTTCCAAGGTCCTCTACGCCTTCCCTACTGTACCCCCAAACCCCCAAGGTCAATCAATCCAAGGTCAAGCTCTCACCTCTAAAACCTCCCACCACCACCACCGGCATCGTACCCGTACCCCCCAAGGCTACCACAAACCACCCGAAATATCCCCAATCCCAGATACCAGACACCACCCACCACTTACCACAGACCACACAGAATACACCACATACACCACATCCACAACCACAATTTATCTCCAAAGGCAACCACTTACCTATCCCGTCCACTTACTATCCCGTACCACCCCCCAAGGCTACCACCATTCAAGCCCACACGTACACACGACGACGACGCGTCTCCCATCCCCAGCTAGGGAGCCAACAAGGCCACATATCTACTGTATCTCCCCGGGTGTCGCGGAAGGGGAGGGCTGTGCTGTGATCACATCCCTTCCGCTCTTGAAGCTGTTGAGCAGACTACTGTATGAGCAGACTATTGTATTCAAACTACTGCACCCCAGAGTAAGTAAGTACCCAGCAAGGTAAGTAACTAGCTACCTCAATCCCCAATCCCCAATCCAGTCCCGTACATCCCAAAAAAAAAGGGTCAAGAGGTCAAGAGATCAAAGAAAACAGTCTAGTAGTAGTAGTATACATAAAGTACATCCCATCCCAACAGAGTATCTATCTATCTACCTCCCCTCCAAAAAATAAAAGTGATATATGACCGCAACCTTGGGATCTACCCCCCCTTCGGCCTCGGACCTCCGATGTCGGGACGTCCCCTCCACACTCTACGATCTCGACCACGCATTGACTGTTTTTTCCACTACTTTGACATCTCGATTGACTTTTAGATTTCTTTGAGTCACAGCGCAGCGGGGTGGTGTGGAGTAGTGTTGTGTTGTGTGGTGTACATTCTAGAGCACAGATGGGTGGATGTGGAGGTGCTGGTGACACACATGACACGGCATCTCCCATCCATCCATCGGCAGCGGCGGTGGTGTAAAGCCGAGATGAGATCGAGAAGCAGCTATCCCCCGCACAACTCGGGAGGCACGAGGACGATGGCATGCAGATGAGACAGCGGGAGAGACGGCACGGAGACGGGTGGTAGAATGAGGAGTGACTCGAATACCGAGTTGACATGGACTTGGTATCCAGTTCACCTTCGACATCGTCTGGACATGGACATGCACGTTAACATACACATTCAATCAACTCCATCTTCACACTCAACTCCATTCCGAGATTCAACTCAAATCCTATTCATTCAATACACCCCCAACCCTCCCCACTTCCCTTCCCAATTCTAATCGTTCATCGTACAAGTATCCCCCATCCATCCATCCATCCCTTTCCACCCCCCAGCATCGCTTCAGTGCTAGATAAGAAAGAAAAAAATAAATATACCACCGCAGACACAGCCACAGAAAACGCGTAGTATCTACACAAGAAAGACAACGCTTAGATAATCCTCCCTCTCCCCTTTTCGTTTCCTCCACTCCCACCGTCAACCCCCCTATCACCCTCGCATTCGTCACCCTCCCCTCCCACTCATCAACTCCAACTTAATCAAGGAGTGATGAGGTGCGGCAAGGGGTAAGGAGGTAAGGTGCAAGGCAAAGGCCAAACTACCTCCCCCCCACCTTCCCAGCTCCGATCATCTCGCCATACCGTCCGCGCTCGCGGGTGGTGTCGTACGCGTTCAGGACGCGGGTCTGACTCTCGTCGGCTTGGGAGAAGGCGTAGCCGCGCTGTTTGCGCATGCGCTGGACCTGGCGGACTTTGCGGATTGCTTTTTGGAATTGTTCCATCCTGTTGCCGTCGTTAGTACACGTTATCAAAAAGGGGTGGTGATGAAAGGGGGTTGGAGGTGAAGGGGGAAAAGAGTATGGGGAAGGGGGGAGGATGAAAAGGGGAGAGATGGAAAAGGAGGGAAAGGAAAGGGGGAAAGGGAGACAAACCTCGGCCGATAATCCTGAATATTATACTTCTGAATCTCCTGAATATGATGATAAGTCTGCGGATAATACATCCTCTTCGCATACTTCCACGCGAAATCCCTCGTCAGACAAAGCACCGGCAACGCTAAAATCTGCAGCCAAAACACCGGACTCGTAAACAGCCGCGGAATCACGCCCTCAAACTCCCTCGAGATCTTCGCCAATGGCATCACGGTGCCGTATACGGGGATGAACACCATCCAGATCACCAGCGAGCCGGGGATGGACATCACGTGGTACTTGGTCCAGGTATTTGTCACCAAGGCTGCTTTGCCCAGAACGGTGACCAGAACGGCGGTGTACAGCGCGGTGCCCCAGACCCAGTGGCCTGCGATGCGGCCGTCTGACTGGGGGAGGTCGCGCCACCAGATTGCTTCCGCGGCGACGTAGAGAATCAGAGAGTGGTAGAAGCCATTTAGGACCCAGGCGGCAAAACTGTGCATTTTGAAAAACACGCCCTTTTGGCCTAGTTGGTACAGTTGCGGGTATCGATCCAGCAAGCGGGCCGAGATGAACTGGTCGAAAATACCCATTGCGAAGGGGGGCAGCACGGCGAAGACGACGTTGTAGAAGGATAGGGTCCAGGACTCGTAGATGACTTCTCCCGAGAAGACGTTTTGGAAGACGTACCAGAACTGCGTCATGTAGAGGACAATGTTCTTGTAGAACGAGTATAGGATAACCTTACTAATGCGCTGGTAACTCCACGCGCCGTGGACGAGGAGGAGTTTCCGGAGGTACCTGAACTGCGCGATACTAACATCGGCGCTACGAGCAGCCTGTAGACCTTCCATACCACTAATACCGACACCAATGTGCGCAGCCTGGATCATAGAGACGTCATTAGCGCCGTCGCCGATAGCGAGGAGGATAGCCTTGAGATGTTTCTTAACCAGCTTGACGACGAGGGCTTTCTGGAGCGGGGAGACACGGCAGCAGATGACGGCTTTGCACATGACGGCGAGGTCGAGGAAATCCTTCTCCAGGTCCTTTTCGAGGGCATAGGTGAGGGATTTCCCGTCGATGACGAGGGCAAGGGTTTCGAGCTCGAGCTGGCCGGCACCTTGGCTGCGGATGGCGTCGAGTTTCTTCTTGAGGTTGTCGCGGGTGGAGGGGGCGTCGACTTCGTTGACTATCATGAGGGTCATGTCTTCGCTGATCAGCTTGCAGCTCATTCCGATGTTGATGGCTGTCTCCTGTCTGTCGCCTGTCAGGACCCACACCTTGATCCCAGCTTCCTGGAGGGTGTGAATCGTCTCTGGCACGCCGTCCTGGAGACGATCCTCGATAGCCGTAGCGCCGAGTAGGTAGAAGTCGCGCTCCAGAAGCTCAGCAGCTTTATCCAGTTCGTCCGCGCGGTTGCCGCTGACGGTCGTCTGAGCCTTGTCGTACACCTGCCACCACTCCTGGAATTCCTGCTCGGGGATCTCGCGCATGGCGAGGCAGAGCGTGCGTAGACCCTCCGTGGCGTACTCCTCGAGATGTTGGAGCGTCACGTCGGTGTGCGGGTTATCAGGAGACAGACGCTCGAGGATGACGGTATCGGCACCCTTACAGTAGCATCTGACCTTTCCGTCGGGACAGCGGAAGATGGCAGACATACGTTTCCTGGTCGAGTTGAATTCGCAGACGGCGAGAAGCTCGTATTCTAGCTCCTGGTTGTCGACTACGATCTGTACCGACCGCGGCTTGCGGGCTGTGAACTCGTAGCCCATGAGCACGGCGCCTTCTACCAGGGCACCCTCATCGGGTGACGCGGCTTGGTATCTGATCTTTCCACCCTTCTCCTCGAGTCTTTCGGGGATGACGGTGTGGCAGGTTGCTAGAAGTGCTAGGAAGTGGTGAATGGCATTTGACGACTCGTGGGTCTTTAGGTTCTCCTTTAGCCTGGCGAAATCATGGATGCCAACCTCCATGCCGTCCTGAGTCGTAGCTCTGCGGTCTTCTGGGACCTCAGTCGCATATTGGATGCCGCCAATAGAGCACTGCTTGAACTCCATCTGGTTGCATGTGAGAGTGCCTGTCTTGTCCGAGAAGATATACTCGACTTGTCCCAGTTCCTCCACCAGACTCGATGTCCGGCAGACGGCTGGGGTGTCGTTGACATCATAGTACATGTCGAGGTCGTCGCTGATGAGCATCGCCTGGTAGTACTTGACAATTTCAATCGTCACGAACAGCGAGATAGGGACGAGGGCCGAGAAGAGAACCCAGAACGTAAACATGTCGAAGAAGAAGGTCTTGGCATTGGCCGCTATGCCGCTTGGAATCTCCAACTGGAGATACTGGAGCTTCTCAGAGAACCTCTGTCGTGAGATAATATCTCCAACCGTGCCGAGCACACTCAGAATAAGCAAGATGCTGATGAGCATGAGAATCTGTAGGTTCAGCTGGCGCTCAACTGCGGTTCTCTTGATAGGCGCCGCAGTGGCGTTTCGCATCAGCTTCGTCTCGTGGCCCGTGAAGACAACAATTCCGTAAACCCAAGGGGTATTTCGCAGGGTAGCTCCTCTAAGTAGAAGCTGATCAGGTTGGAGAGGCAGTTCCTTCTCTCCGCCTCCAGCTTGCATGGTGAGCGTAGCTTCGTACGTATAAAGACTGCTATTCGGCTGTTCCGACTTGAGCTTGCCACCCAACCTGCTCAACTCTGTAGGGCTGACAATCTCAGACGTTTCGGGGATAGCCTGCTTGATCTTGAGATTCGTCTCCCCGTCCAAGTTCGCCGTTTCGATGTAGCATAAACCTTCGGGTTCCGAACTGGCAAGCAAGACCAAATCCGCGGGAAACGACTCCTCAGACTCAATCCGTAGAATATCTCCCACGGCGACATTGACCCACGTAGTATCCTGGAATGATGACCCACGGAGGACCTTCGTTTTCGAGTAGTTCAATTGTTTGTCTGCCGACTTTCTCCTGTAATCCTCCACCAGCTCCTTAATCGCAGAGACGCACAGCACAACTATAAGAGGTCCAATGGTGGTATATTGATTCGTAGGTGAGATGTTGGGGATCTGCTGTAGACCAGCAGTGAATAAGAAGAACAGGTTGGCGTATTTGCTGAACTGCTCAAAGAGGAACTTGGGTAAGAAGGTGGCGACGTTGTACTTGGCTGTCGAGACGTGGTTGCTGGAGAACTTGTTCGCACTGTTCGCCGGAGGATTGTTCAGGTATATTAACCGCGGTCCAAGAGTCGAAGGGTCTGGCTTCCCTCTGCCAAAGCCGAACTTGAAGTTGCCGAGATCAAAGGCCTTGTGCTCTTTCTTTGGCGCTCCCAAACCCGGATCGTCGGCTCTTGCTTGCGCTCCCGGTTCTGTGAGTGGTAGGTCCATCTCTGAATACGCTGGTGCCATGCCCAGCATGGTCTTTGCCTTTCCCATCAGTCCTCCTCCCATACTCATCACACTATTCCTGTTCAGCGGTTTAGATGTCCGCTGGCCAGGTCGTCCGCCCGCCGGTTCCCCCCCATTATAGTACATCGAATCCGTATCATCCGGATATCCATCCCCATCGTCGCCATACCGGTCATAATTCCCCAGCCCAGACGTCTGGCTGGTGTTCGTCCTCGTTATGTCATTGTTATTATACGGGTCCGAGCCACCGCGATTGAAGTTTCCTGGCCTTCCAGGTAGATCCCTCATCGAGACTCCCGACGGCCCAGAACTAGATCCAACAAAGTCATCGTATGAAACTGACGGTCGCGGCTGCGTATCATCGTGGTCCGCGTTATATGCCCGCAGCATGTCCTCATCGTTCATCGTAGGCCGGCTGCCTCCATGGTACGCCGGCTGGTCATAGTCGTTCAGGTCGAGGAGCAGGTCGTCGCGGTTGCTGGACGATGCCCCTGGAGTCCGCCCAGCCATGCTGGAGAAGCTATTGGGCGTCGCAGTCGGAGTAGGTGATCTCTCCCAGCCCAATCATAGATGATGCCGATGCAATGAGCCGTATTGTTTTGTCGTACGTCGCAATGTCGTCGCCAGTCGCGAAAGCCACGATGTTCTTGGATATCTCGTATAACACAGCCTCAATAAAGTTTCGGGGGTCAGACACAGTCGGATTCAGGTCCCGTGCTAGCTCAAATCGTGGGTTTTTGCGACAGTGAAGAGGACCTGGAGCTGAACCCAATAAATAGGGGTCCTGATGATGCGAGGAAGCGTAAATCTCACAAGTCGAGCTTCTGCAATGAAGTGCAGCTAACCTGACGTTGCTATTCTTACTCTCAAACATCCCTCAAATGATCCCTGTTCGCTTACGTCCCCAATGCGTCGTAGTCCAACCCGCTGCGCATCCTAACGACGCGGCCGCGTACAAGCGACCTTTGATTGCTGGATTGGAGGTGGGGAATAGTTTATCCGCGTTGGTGGCGGCTTCGATCTTATAAATCTGGGGAAGGCTGTCTTGCTTGAGAACTACACACGACACAACCACATACCTGCCACCATACAAGAAAACGATACAGCAAGGCTCTAGGTACAATATAGGCCTACGAAAGAGCGACAACAAAAAACACAACTGAAAAAGCACAAGCAAAGAGCTCAGGAAACAAACCCGCAGCCATGTCGCGCCATCATCCGTACGTCGCCCCCCTCCCCTTCCCTCAAAACACAAGCTAACATTCCTCTCCAGCGATCTCGTAATGTGCCGCAAGCAACCCGGCATCTCCCTCGGCCGCCTCTGCGACAAATGCGATGGCAAATGCCCCGTCTGCGACGCCTATGTCCGCCCCACAACCCTCGTGCGCATCTGCGACGAGTGCAGCTTCGGCAACTACCAGAACAAGTGCGTCGTGTGTGGCGGGGAGGGAATCAGTGATGCGTTCTACTGCTTTGAGTGCACGCGCCTTGAGAGGGATCGCGATGGGTGCCCGAAGATTATAAATCTGGGTAGTAGTAGGACGGATTTGTTCTTTCAGAAAAAACAACAGAGGGTGTTTGGGACGAGGGGGTGAGGCGTTTGGGAGGATGGTTTACTATGAATTTCTGGGGCTGGTGGCGTTCGGGGTTTGGTGTCTGATGGATGTGGGTTTGGGATGGAGAGGGAGAGCAAAGGGAGGATAGAGGAGGGACGATTCACAGGAACGCTCAACGAAGGGACGAAGATAGTCCAACAGGGGCCTATAGATTCCGCCGCCAAGTCGTACAGTTTGGTGCAAGTTGGTGCGAGGCAGGTCGTACTGCGTGTGCCTTTGCGCATAGCAGATATTGAAACAAAATACAGCTTTCAATTCCCTCAACCGCCCAGGATCCCACGTGAGCTTTGGCTGTGCACCTCGCCCAAGGGCATCTGTGCCATCATTTCTGTCCGCCTGAGAGCCGCAGCCCAATAATTGTCAGGATAAACGCCAAAAAGTGAGGTGACATAATTGGCCTCTCTTTTTTTTACATTCTCACGGATATGACTGCTGCAATCGAGCTGCGTGCACTGTGCAGCATGCAGCAACAAAACGCGTCTCTAGCTGCATTTATTGGATTAAGACTACGAGACATACTGTACCTTAAAACGAGCAGAAAGAAGGATTAATATTGTGTAGATAGATAATAAATTCATATAGTTACCAAGAGCACAACCGCGTTTTATATATCAACCCCGCTCACCCACCAAACACTTCCCCTCCGTAGAATAACACCAATAGCCGATGAGAATCCCCCGCTGTGAGTAACCGCCGAGCCGCCGTGACCGCGGCAGTAGCTTCATCAGCTGCCAATCCCGAGGATGTGAGCTGCCACGAGGGCCGAGTTGATAACGCCTTAAGAGATAGCAGGGGAATTGGTGGGTACGTCGGGGGCTGTGTTTGTTAGTTATATATGAAGAACTATATACGTATGAACCTTGAGACCTCCTGGGATTGTTTTTCAAAATAAACCTCCGGTATATTAATAATTATATAGTAGCATAATACTTGTTATCCCCTCCAACTAATCCGTTATATGGCACCATAGTACCTATCAACCCCCTCCCATCCCTCATTTCCATCATCTAGAACAAGTGGTATAATCCCCCCCCACCCCCCCCCCTCTTCAAAAAGAAACCCTCGCACCCACCCACGCACCCCCAAATAATAACAAACACCTCCCCTCCCCCCCAAACCCCTACCTCTCCTCACCATCCCGCGGACCCCCCCTCATAAGCATCTGTACCATCTCCAACGCCTCGCGATACCTCTCCCCCCCACCCTCCAGCAGGACCGGGCCATCACCCTGCGCCCTCAGGCTCTCCATCGCCGTCTCCAACGCCTCAAACACCTCCCAACCGTCCACCATCTCCCCCTCGTCTCTCATCCTCCCTATAATCATCTCCACCACACCCACCCTCCTATGCATCTCAGCCTGCGCATCCTCAACCGCTGGTGGCACTGTAATCGTAGCGCTTGACGTCTCTTCCGCTTCTGCACTCCTCTCCTCCGCCCTCCCCATCTCATCCACCCCATTCACACGCATCACCTCCCCAAGCACCTCCACATTCCCCGCCGCCAACCTACTCCACGCCTCCTCCAGCCTCGCTCCCTCCAACGGTTCCCCCTCCGCAACCCCAGCGCGCGCATTAGCAGCCGCGTCTCGTAACCCCCTCGTCCCCACCAGCGCCAGCCTCATATGCGGCGTCAACCTCCCTGCCGCACCAACAACAACAACCCTACCCTCCGCCTCCTGCCCAGCCGCCTCATTTCTCTCCCGCTCCGCCCTCTCCAGCTCCTCCCTCCCCCTCTCCAGCATCCTCCTCCCATCCACCTCCGCCCTCCTCCTCTGCAGCTCAACCCCCTGCATCCGCACTTCCGCCGCCCTCCTCTCCAGCTCCACCCCCGTCCTCTCCATCTCCGCCACCGCCTCCTCAACCGCCTGATCTCTCTCCGGTTCCACCCCCGCCGCCCGCGCCTCCTCCCGCATCCTCGTCAGCTCCGCCACCCCCCTCCTCACCCCCGCCCTCTGACTCTCCAACCGCACCATCATCCTCTCAACCTCCAAATTCCGCCTCTCTATCTCCTCCGTAATACTCTCCGCATCCACCACCCCCTCTCCCACAGGCACCGTCCTAACCTCCGTAGTCTCATGAATAAACACCCTCTGTCCCTCCCGCACCTCCTGCCTTATCACCCCCGCCACTCCTCGCCTCGCCACGGGGACCCCCGACCTTATCGCGTTCATTATCCGCTCCTCCTCTGTAGCCAGGGCGAAGGCGCGGGCGGCGCGCTGTACCTCCTCTTTCTCGGCGGGCGTGATGGTGATGGGCGGCGTGGATATGGCGTTAGCGGCTTTGTGGGCGGCGCGCGCGTTGGCGCGGGCGGCGGCGCGGGTGGATTTGAGGAGGGCTTCGGGGGGGTCGGTGTGGTGTACGTGAGCGTGGCGTGCGAGGACCTGTGGGTGTTAGTGGCGTTGTTTGGTATCTATGGTGGTGAAGATATGGGAAGGATGGGAGAGAAGAGGGGAAAAAATAATGCAAAAAGAAAAAAATACTCACAACTTCCCCCTCCAACACCCCAAAGCTCTCCCCAACCCTAATCTTCAGCCTCTCCAGCGCCCCTCCCCCCCTCCCCGCCCACCTCTCTCGCTCCTGCCTCCCCTTCTTCGCCGCCATCCTCTCAAGCAACTCCTCCATCTCCCTCTTCGCCTCCTCCTTCTCCCTCGCCATCTTCTCCCTCCTCTCCATATTGATCCGCTCAAGCATTGACCCCGCCCCCATAGCCCTCGCACTCTCAGCTATCCACGCGTTACGCTCTGCCAAGTGAGCCAGCCTCGCAGCCCTCAGTTGTTCAGGATCCTGTACCTCCTCCGGACCCCCACCCATCTCACCATCTATCCCCTCCGCCCCCGGGACCTGTTCAAACGTCATCTCCACGAACCCCGGACCGAAGCCCACGGGCGGTCCTGGCGCCGCCGGCGCTACACGTCGCCTTACACTAGCAATAGCATCCTGATCCCCCGCGGCCGCCAAGCGCTCCAGCTCCTCCTGCGCCATCGCCTCCGCCTGCTGCTCATCCAGCCGCGCCCGCTCCCTTGCCACCCGTTCCTCCTCCCCGGTATTCGGCGCTCGTCCCCCAAAGAACCTTAAATCGAAAGCCGGCGGCGTTCCCTGCGCCTCCGGGGTCCTCTCCGGTTGTCCCCCCGCGCGCCGCTCTTCCCGGATCCTCTCGCGGCTGCGCACTATGAGCGCTTGTCGCATGGGCGAGTTGGGGTGGGCGGCTGCTGCGCGCCTCTGCCAGCGCGAGCGTTGGCGGGTGTCGCTCTCGAGTTGACGGGCTTCTCTGCGCGCTTCGCGGCTGGCTTCGCGGCGGGCTTCGCGACGGATTTCGCGCTGGCGCTGGCGGTCGTCACGTCGCAATTCCCGACGTTCGAGGCGCCGCTGTTGACGTTGTTGTTCGAGCTCTTGCTGGTTGGGTTCGCTGTCGGTGGTGGAGGGGGGGGAGGCGGCGGCGACAACGGGTTCTGTTGCGGGGGCGGGGGCGTTGGACGGCACTAGAGGTGGGGGATTGGTGTGACGAAAGAGGGCGGGGGAGTTATCGAAGTAAACCCTCTGTATGCCGCGATTAGGTCGCGGTGCTGCAGCAAAGTCGAAAGCGCGCCCCAGATTAGCCCTTATCGAACGCCGTTGACCAGCCTGGGACAAGCGGGTGGTGTTGACAGGAAAAACACGCTGTGCTGCAGCGAGAACAGGGGATTGGTTGTTGGCTGGCGCGGAATCGTTGGCCGCGAATAGGGAGAAGGGGTTTGGTTCGAGGTTCGGGAGGGCGGGGAGGACGATAATGTGGGAGGAGCCGGGGAGGGAGAGGCTAGGAAGGGCGGTGAAGGCGGGTGCGGGGGTAGGGTCGGTTTGGTTTTGTAGCTGGGGGTCTGGGAGAGAGAGTGAGTGGCCGTCCAAGGTCTCCGTTGAGGCCCGGGATGAAGATGCGGTGGGTGGTGAGGGTTGGGGCGGTTGTAAGGGTCTAGTAGGGTGATTAGTGGGCTGTGATGCATTTAAATTGGAAGAGGAGTAGTCACGGATTCTCTGATCCGTCTATTGAATCTTCCATCGGTTCCGCCATGATTGAATAGAGTCTGTTGCTTATTCTACTCCCACGAGGTCGTCGACGAGTTATTGACCGATGTTATATTTAAGCTGAAGCATGGGAGGGCAAGGCTGACAATAGGAGCTGTAACCGTCCGTGCACCGGTTGGATGTTGGATTGGAGCATGGAAAAATAGTTGATCCGCGGTTACCCTTTATCGCCCCATCCTATCCTTATCAGATGGCCAGCCGTCCATCCCAACTCTCCAAACCCACCTCCACAACCACCCAGCCTCGCGCCAACATCCCCAATCCAACCGCCCACGATGGTCTGCGCAAAATGCCAAAAGCTCACAAAGCCTACCTCCCTCGCCACGCCCGGCGTCAAAAAGAAGAGCGAGATGTACTACGGCTCCCCCGCCGGCACCAAGACCGCTTCAGCTGGGAGTAGTGGCGTTGGCAAATCCACCTCCGCGACCTTGGGGCAAACCAGTATTGGCAAAGTAAGCTCACCTCGCTCGCCCTCCTACCGAACAAAAAGACACCTCACTAACACCTCCCCCCGCTAGAGCAAACTCCTCTCCGCCTCCGCCAAGAACCCCTACGCGGCCTACGCCGCAAAATGCACCGGCAAAGAATGCGTCACGAAGATCGAGTCGGGGAGGAAATACTGCAATAAATGTGCGTATCGCGCGAATGCGTGCGCGGTGTGTGGGAAGAAGAATGCGCCGGAGAAGAAGGCGGCGCCGGTGATTGCGGGGCAGAAGTTTACGCTTAAGTGAGGAGGAGGGGGAGGAGAAGGAGAGACATATATTGTATTTTTGGAGGGATGGGAGGGGGGAATTGGGGGGCAAGGATGGCGGCAAGTGGGATTGGGTATGGGATGCCACGGATGGAGGGGGATGGTGGTGGAAGGTGCAGCGGTTGGGGACTGGAAGGGCAGGATATATCGCCTTGTCGTTGTGTCGTACGGCAGGGAGGTGGGGGACAGATCCCTTATATTCTATATTAGCCGCTGGGGGTTGTGTCTCATAAGTCTCAGGTTGAGCCGTCGTCACAGGAAACCCTCCGCCAGGGAGCGACTGATCTCGCTGGAATGAGGAGGGTCTAACAACAGATCCCAGATCCCGATGAGTAACGGAAGGCACAACTCTGTACAAATAGACAGAACGGGTATACACATAGAACCCGAATCCAAATATTCTCAAATCAAACACAATACAGCAGTCTCATCCAACCATCTCCACTCATTGTATGTCCATGCCATTGCGGCTCTAAGTTTATCTATAAAGTTTATGTGCGCGCACCATTCAATTGTACAGTACAAAGGACAGAACCAACCTCCCCCAGCAAAGCTTCTCTAGCTACACTGTGCCAACATGCGAATGCCATCGCCCCAAAACGCCGAGTTTTCCCAAGTTGCTCAAAATACCCCTCATTCATACATCCATCATTCCCAATCCCCCCACCTCTTCCCTACCACGTCTCCGCAATATACTGCCCCGCCTCCTTCTTCAACCTCCAAAACTCCTCCGACTCCGCGCGACTCATATTCCCCATCTCCATGCCCACCTGCACCAGACTCGACTCCACCCCCTCCCCCATCCCCTTACTACTCCCACACACAAAGATCCGTCCATCAAGCGCATTAATCACGAACCAACACAAATCCTTCTGCGCCACCACCTCCTCCTGCACGTACCTCCCCACCCCCGTGCGCGACTGCACCACTTTCTTCACCTCATCCTCATGCACGCCCCATTCGCCGCTATACAACTCGTCGAGCAGCGAATCCCGCACGCCTTGAAGGACCCAGACTTTATTCGCGCAATTCGCGCTCTTGAGACGGCGCTGCACGAAGCCGCGGAAGGGGGCGACGCCGACGCCAGCACCGATCAGGAGCATAGGGCCGTCGGAGATGAATTCGCGCGCGAGCGGGTTACTCATCAGACCCTTGAACATGGGGATTCTGAGGTCAGGCTTCTCGCCCCTCGCTTCAGCAGCGAGAAATTTGCGTGCCTGCCTCTCGAAGAATCCCGAGCTGAGGCCCGTGCGGTCGCCGCGCCAGGACTCGGTCTCGTGGACTGTGACTGCGATCTCGATGAGGCGGGAGCATCCCTTCACCGGGACGCAGTTCTCGTGCGGGTCATTTGAGAGGGAGTAGAAGCGTGGCATTAGCTGTTTGAGGACCGCGAGGAGGTGGTCTAGCGGGGGTTTTGCGGAGGGGAACGCGTGCAGGAGGTGTGCGAGGGTGAGGTGCGGGCCGGTGCGGAGGTCGCAGAATTTGCCCTGGCCTTCGGCGGAGCATAGGTAGTTGAGGATTTTTTGCTCGTTGGGGTCGGTGGTGTATTCGGCGAGGACGCGGAGGAGGGCTTTGGTTGGGGGGTAGGATTGGATGTCTGCGCACCAGGTGAGGAGGTCGCGGCGGGTGGAGACGAGGGAGCGGGGTTTGTCTTCGCCCCAGATGGTGGGCCAGCGGCCGCTGGTGGTCGTGACGAGGACGGCGCGGTCGCGGGCTACTCGGGGGATGGAGAGGAGGTCCATTATCTCTTCTACCATTTCGTCTTCGTTGGGGGCTTGGACGCCGATGGCGCCGCCGACTTTGAAGTCGACGCCTGTCTCGGCGGGGTAGTCGGAGACGTCGAGGTCGAAGTGGAAGGTTCGCTTTTGGGCGCCGGCGCGGGTGAGCTCGCGGGTGTTGAAGATCTTGGCGGAGAAGACTTCGTATGGGGGGTGCGGCTTGACGAACTTGGGTGGGTGTTCGCTGGATGTCGGGGTGCGGGTGTGTTGTAACTTTTCGTCGATTTCGGCTGTGTGCGGGGTAAAATCGATTGACTGGTCGACGGCTGGGTTGAATGGCTTTTCGTCGGGGTCTGCGCCAACGATGGCGGGAGCCTTGTTGTCTCTGATGGGAGAGAGGGAGACTGTCTTCGCGGGCAACTCGTGGATGGCAGTGAGTTTCTTCGGTAGCTGTCCGAGGTTCAACTTAAGAGCACGGAATGCGTCGTTGTCGGGCAGAGGAACATATTCGAATGACTGCGAGTCGGCCTTGGGTGCCAACATGCAGCATCCGCCGCCGCAGCATGTCTCGATGAGCCTCGTACCGCTCTCGCCGATTATCCTCCTCGCATCTTCAGCATTCTGCGAGATCAGGACGGTGGATGCTCTGCGCCGGCGTGGCACGCTTGGGATCTCCTCTTCGTCGGCGGAGGAGTTGGAGGTGAGGGATGGGACGGCGGACCGAGGTGAGGTGTTGTCGACGGGTGGCTCCTCGGGGATGCAGTGCGAAGTCGTCTTCGTTCGGATAGCCATTGGGCGGAGCATGGCTGCGGTTTGGGTTGTGGGTGAAGGGCGAGGTGTAAGAAGTGATGACTGTGGCAGAGGATGGCGATGTGTTTGTGTTCGCATCCAAGAGTGTGTAGTTTTGCCTGTGATCTTCCTCGGAAGCTTTCGTTGGGAAGTCAATTGTAATAGTAAGTGTGTGTTAAGGGTACTCTAGTCGGAGATGCTCCACATCCCACTTGGAAGCGTGGAAGAGTGGAAGGGTGGTTTTGGGACTAAGCGGTGCCGAAGCCGGGGAATTATGGAGAAGGGTCGAGTTTTTATCAGATGGTGAGATGAGATAAAGGGATGGCGCAACAAATAATCTTAGATGGAAGGATGTAGAGATTAGATTGATTTGATTAGTGGCGCTTTCCTAAGCAAGTCCCGCATATTGGGGGGTGAAACGAGGTTACGCGGATGGGGATTGGAGTAGTGGTTAATAGTGGTAATAGTGGTAATAGAGTGGTAATAAAAAGTAAAAAGGGGGCGATATGCGGTGTAAGGGTGGCAAGAGTCAAATTTGCTTGCGGCTTATCAAAAAATGAAATAAAAAAATGTATTTCCGAGGTATGTATGTATATGTACGGAGTATTCTCTATCCCATTGCCGAATCATTTCCCTTGGAGTACGCAGGTGTAGTACAGGAGTACAGGAGTACAGGAGTACAGACAGGAGTACGGGACAGGAAGGCTGGGATGAGTGATGAGATACATTAACTGACGTGTAGATCCGGGTGTTGGGGCATGTACTGTACTGTAGCATCCCGCCGAGTCCCGATACCGATACCGATAATTACCAAATCTTACCTTATCATGGGGGATGTAGAGTGATGTAAAGTACAGACATACAAGACAGTACAACAAAATGCAAATAAACTTGGAATATACTAGGGAAACACGGGAAATAGGACAAAATATGGTACAGGTACAATACGGGCACAATAAAACTACAAAAAAATAAGAGAATACGACAGGCACGCTCAATTAAAACTGCAAAAAAAAAAGTAAAAAGAATGGCAGTAACACTCTCCACTCTCTCCTCCCCGCCGCCAAAAATGCAAAAGATTTATTTCAAGGTCACGCCGAGGATCGAACTCGGAACCTTTTCGGATATCATATTTAATGATACTTTGTGAGCGAAACGTCATAACCATTAGACCACGCGACCTATTTATATATTAGCTCTGAGCTTTAGTTTGATACAAGTGCTACTCAACAATACCATTATCCCATTTTATCCCCCATGTCTTCTAATCTTCCACCTCCCACGTTCCTAAAGCCGGTCTGGTGTGTGTCTGTCCCGTCTGTCCCTCCCCCGTGCCTACCTTACCCCAGAACTCATGTCCCTTACTCGTTTACGTACAGTAGCCTCGTCACCCCCAATTCACTTCCCTAGACATACTATAACTATAGTACAAAACATATAGAAATGATAATTGCCCATTAAAGAAAGCCATTGACTGTTATTTATTACTTTAAAGCCAGTGAAATATCATTATCCCCCTAGTCCTTTGCCTAATTACTCCATTCCCAGGGCCTCGCCTTCGCTTTCCCAGTCGCTAAACCTAACCCATACGTGGTTGCATGCGTCCCAGCTCGTTTCAGCATCGTCAGTGCATCGCCGACCTGCCGTACATACTGCCTAGCTCGAGTAATCAACCACCGACAACCTCCAAACTCTCTCAAAATCCCCAAGTCCGCGCCGACTGTCCCCTCGCGATAGTCGAACTCCAACACCCCCGTAGCCCTTCAACCCGTGGATGAGCACGAATGGCAGGACGCTTTGTGCGCGCGTCGAAGTATCGTATGACCTCCCCCCCCCTCCCCGCGCCCAGCCCCCCGATCGCGCACTCGACGAGCTGACATTGGCATCAAGGACACGTATTTGGGAAGCCGACGAGGAAGGAATCCACCTACGATAACCTGCACATCAGTCGCAATGCGTGGGACACCAATTTGGTCAAGGTATGGCTGCTGTGCCTGCGCAATTGAGGTCGAGGGGTGAATGCTGACAGGGAGTGCGTGCGTGGCTAGGTCAACCCGGAATACCTCGCTGTGAACTGGGAGGCTAGCGGTGGTGGTGCCTTTGCTGTCATTCCGTTGAATGAGAAGGGTCGCTTGCCAGAGCAGATTCCGCTGTTCAGAGGACACACTGCGCCTGTGCTTGATACTGACTGGTGAGCAATGCGGGCCCCCTTGCTTGCAATACACCTGAGACTCGAGCTGACGCGTGCGCATAGGAATCCCTTCAACGACCGTATCATTGCTTCCGGATCCGACGATGGAAAGGTCTTCATCTGGCAGGTTCCGAACGGATTCTCGCTGTACTCGGATGCTGAGGAGCCAGAGGACGTTTCCCCTGTCAGCAAGCTCACTGGTCACTCCCGCAAGGTCGGACAAGTCCTATTCAACCCTGCCGCCGAGAATATCCTAGCTTCGGCCTCCGGCGATTACACGATCAAGCTGTGGGATATCGAGACGGGCAACTCCCCATTGACTCTCAAGCATGGCGATATTGTGCAGAGCTTGTCCTGGAGCGCGGACGGCACAATGATGGTGACCACCTCTCGCGACAAGAAGCTTCGAATCTGGGATGTGCGTCAGGAGAGACCAGCCCACGAGGTTGCGGGCCACAGCGGCGCGAAGAACAGCAGAGCCGTGTGGATGGGCGAGCACAACCGTGTTGCGACAACTGGATTCTCGAAGATGAGCGATAGGCAGATGGCGCTGTGGGATGTTGGCGCACCTCAGGAGCCCATTGGAGGCTTCACCATTCTGGATTCTATTTCTGGAGTCTGCATGCCGTTCTGGGGTTTGTGTTGCTGCTCTTTGTTGATTGTTGACGAATGCTAACGCTTAGTGTTACAGACGATGGAACTCAGTGTTTATACCTCGCCGGAAAGGGGTAGGTCACCCCCCCTCCCCCAAACGCTTAGTTTGGAAATCGCTAACAGTTTACAGTGACGGCAACATTCGCTACTTCGAGTACGAGAACGACAAATTTGAGTTCCTCTCCGAGTACAAGTCTGGAGATCCTCAACGTGGTTTGGCATTCATGCCGAGACGTGGTATCAATGTAAGTTACGAGATCGGAGTTACACACGCACACAGCACTAATTATTACAGCTCCATGAGAACGAGGTGATGCGCGCCTACAAGACAGTCGCCGACTCCTACATTGAGCCAATTTCATTCGTCGTCCCCCGCCGCGCCGAAGTCTTCCAATCCGACATCTACCCACCAGCAGTCGGCTCCAAGCCCGGCGTGTCCTCTTCCGAGTGGTTATCCGGCAAGAGCGCTCTCCCACCCAAGATCGATCTCGAGAGCGTCTACGAAGGCAACGCGCCAAAGGAGGTAGCATCTGACTACAAGCCGCAAACCTCTGCTCCCGCTCCAGCCCCAGCTGCAGCCAAGGTCTCTGCACCAGCCAAGAAGGAGCCTGAGCCTACGCCAGTCGCCCAACGCGCACCACCTCCAAGCGTTTCCCAGAACAAGTCCTCCATCTCCGAGATGGCTTCCAAGTTCCAAGACAACGACGTCGAGGAGGATGACGATGACGCGTCCAGCTTCGAGGAGATCCCCAAGCCTGTCGTGAGACAACCTCAGACTACCCCCGCCGCAAAGCCCCAGCCAAAGGCCGCTTCGCCTGTTGCCCGCCAAGCCCCCGCCCAGGTCGCAGCTGCGGCTACGAGCCAACTGCCATCCCGTGCCGCGACGGCTCCTTCTGGATCCCCTGCGTCCTCCACCCAGGCATCGTCCTCGGTCGAGAACTCACTGGATCAGATCAAGAGACTCCTAGAGCAGCAGACCAAGACCATCACGGCCCAGAGCGAGCAGATCGGCCATCTGGCTTCGGAAGTCGATTTCCTCAAGAAGAAGGTCGGCGGCAGCGAGCAGAATGAGCGTATCAAGCAGCTGGAGCAGGAGCTTGAGGAAGCTAGATCTTAGGATTAGCTATCTATACCAAGCTGTGCTTTATGCGCACGCATTAGTTGTGTCGCGTTTGTGGATTATTGATTTTCAGCGGGGCAAAGCATGCGAGTTGAGAGTGGTAGAAGACACGGGAATCGCGGATATCGTGGGGAAAAGGGGACGTTTTGTTTCTAGAAGCTACAGAGAGGGATTGAGGGGTATAGGTGGGGGTCAATTACGATGTTGTTTAACGATGAAAGAAAAATGGACCCCTCCCGATTTGAGAGCCTCTCCCATAATCATAAACCTTTGCTGAGTATTGCTGAGTAAAATCCCGCGGAACCACTTTAGTAACTTTATTAGCGCTGCCCAGTCACGTTACCTCGGCCCAGGGGCAACTTTCCAAGCGGGCCAAGAGAAATTGCCGAAGTTTCGCCCCGAGATAACGGCCTCGTTTTTCCTTGGTAAATCTACTGAATTTCGCCGCAACTCCCCACATTACATATGGATGACAAGCCGTGAATAAGAATAAGTGGTTCCTATAACTCTCCTAGCGTCTGTTTTTCTATGGGTTTCGCGCCGTGATTGAAAGTGCTTCCAAAGCGATTGCTCAGGGTTAATAAGCCGTCTTGACTCCGTGCCCCTCTATACAGTTGTATATAGCTTCGTTTTTTTGGCAAAGTGGATTATCCAGCACCTTCGATATCATTGAAAATAGCTTTGACAATGTCTTCCTCCACTCTCGGCCTCAAGTTCGCCCCGCTTCTAAGAAGTCTCCCCTCTCGCAGTCAGCTATATATGCCCTCCTCTTCCACCTCTCTATTCCACTCCTCCTCTCCCATCATCACCAAATCATCATCATCACCCTTCACACCCACCACCCACCACCGCTCCATCTCCACCACCACAGCCAAAATGTCCGCAACACCCTACCTCACCGCCCTCGCGGCCCGCCGCTCCATCTACCCCCTCAAGAAGGAATCCCCCATCCCCGACTCCCGCCTCCGCGAAATCATCACCGAGGTCATCAAGCACGTTCCCTCGTCGTTCAACGCGCAGTCCACCCGCGCCGTCCTGCTGCTTCACGCTGAGCACGATAAACTCTGGGATATCCACGCTGAGGTGTTGAAGCCTATCGTCCCCGCTGAGGGATGGGCCGCTACTGAGGGGAAGATTAACATGTTCAAGGGAGCATACGCTACTGTTCGTCCCCCCCCTCACATTCCCCCTCCCACCCTTATTTCACAAGACGGTTAAGCTAATAATACCCCCACAGATCCTCTTCTTCACCCACGCCCCCACCATCGTCGGCCAACAAAAGGCTTTCCCAATGTACGCCGAGAAGTTCCCCCACTGGGCCGCCCAATCCTCCGGCGCCCACGAGATCTCCCTCTGGACCGCCCTGGCCGCCGAGGGTCTCGGAGGTAACCTCCAGCATTACAACCCGCTCGTGGATGCGCGCGTCAGGGAAACCTGGGGTATTTCGGAGGATTGGGTGTTGGATGCTGAGTTGGTTGTTGGTACTCCTGCTGGGGAGGCTGGGGAGAAGGCCTTTTTGCCTATTGAGGGCGAGAGACTTCTGGTTTTCGGCGAGAAGGCTTAGATGGGGGTTGAGAGTTTAGAGAGGAAGAGGCGTTTTATTGCATAGCTTGCGGGTTGGTTGGGGATTTAGAAGCATAGAATTTGGTTTTTAGAATTAGAATTGACGATTTATGTCTGTTTCAAGTTGGGGTTCTGCTTTGAATGTAATGATAGTGAAGATGTGATCATGGCATTCAATTATTGCTTCATCCTTAAGTATGATCGAGACGACTGGGCTAATTAAGTTTTTTTCTTTTCTATTTTATACAGTGCCAAACCTACGTCTAAGCAACTGTCTTCCAAACCATCGCCTCGTTGAGAGGAGTATCATGCACTTTATTTTATATACAACGTCCGCAAAAAAAATACCTTGCGCACACAACGGCCGCTCGTCTATACTAAAAACGCCGTCCATCAAACCTTCCACCCCCTATTTCTTCACCTCACCATCTACACCACCGCCCGACTCCGCCTTCTCCTGCTCCGCCTCCTCCTCCTCATGCGCCTCCTCCTGCTCATTCGAAATCGCCTCTCTCGCAAGATCATCCGCAATAACCTCTTTCTCCGTAACATGTCCCCTATTCACCCCAACCGTCTCCTCCCCACCACTCATCTGCCACTCCATCAGCCTCGAAAATGCACTCTCCGGATCGGTAGCGAGTTCCTTATACGTCCCCATCTCGGCGACCTTGCCGTCGTTGCCGAGGACAATAATGCGATCACTGCGCTTAATAGTGCTCAAGCGATGCGCAATCGAGATGGTGGTGTTATGCCCCCTCAGCAGCGCCGCCAGCGCCGAATTAACAAGCGTCTCGCTCTCCGCATCCAGCGCGCTCGTCGCCTCGTCCAGGATCAGAATATCCGGATCCTTGAGCAGCGCGCGCGCGATAGCGATGCGCTGTTTCTGTCCGCCGCTCAGCTGGGCGCCGCGGGCACCGACCTGCGTGTCGAGACCCTCGGGGAAGTCCTCGATGAATTGGCAGTTTGCTTTTCGGGCGGCGGCGATGATTTCGCTGCGGGACGCGTTGGGGCGGCCGTAGGCGATGTTCTCGGCGACGGAGCCGGACATGAGGACGGGTTCTTGGCCGACCATGCCGATGCGCCGGCGGAGGGATTTGCCGTTCATGGTCGAGATGTCGATGCCGTTGATGAAGACTTGGCCGGAGGTGGGGTTGTAGAAGCGCAGGAGGAGGGATCCGATGGTGGATTTGCCGCCGCCGGAGGGGCCGACGATGGCCACGTTCGAGCCGGAGGGGATGGTGAAGTCGAGCCCGGAGAAGATGTCGACGGCGGGCCTGGTTGGGTAGGCGAAGTGGACGTCTTTGAATGTGATTGGGCCTTGGGCGGACTTGACGGGCTGGCCAACGGTGGCGTGGATGGTTGGCTTGCGGTCTTGAAGCTCAAACAGACGGGATGCTGCGCCAACGCCCTTCATCAACTCGGAGTAGAAGGAGGACAATCCAAAAAGCGAAGAACCGGCGTAGGCTGTGTACATAAGGAAGGATGTCAGGTCTCCAATGCTTATTGCCCCGCTCTTGACCATGGCGCCACCAGAGTATAGCAGGGCCAGGATAGTCATATTTCCCATGAATCCCGTAGAACTGAAGAAAGTTGCGCTGATAATAGCCTCTTTCTTTCCCAGTGCAAAGATTTTCTTAATCTGCTTATTATACCGGGATACCTCCTGGATTTCACCCGCAAAAGCCTGGCTAGTTCGCACGTTCCCCAAGCGCTCTTCGGCGATCTTGGTTAACGTGCCCAAGTTCCGCTGGATCTTGCGACTGAGATTTCGGATCATTCGGCCATAGAAGAAGGCACCGATGGCCACAGGAGGGAACATGAGACACAGAATGCTGGTGAGTTTGATGCTGACCCAAGCCATAGCTGCGAATCCGGCACCACCACTAACAAACGCACGAAGGCCATCAGAAAGGTTCTGTGTGATACTTTTTCCAACAATGACAGTGTCAGAGCTCAGTCTCGAGATGAGGTCACCAACACGGTTCGCATCGAAGAACTCGGCGTTCTGGACGTATGTACGTCTGTACAGTTGACTTCTCAGGCGCGAGACAATCCTCTCACCCACAATTCGTAGGATGATGATACGTCCATAGTTAGCCGCAGCTCCGATAGTCAGCACGCAACCAAGCGCAATGTAGAACTGCTTCAAGTCCAGGCCAAAGAGCTTTCCCTCGCCGCTCTCATTTGTCGCCAGATCAAGGATCTTTCCGATCGAGAATGGAATCGACATGGTAATCGTACTGGATATGAGCAGGAAGACGAAGGCCAGCCCGAGCCATCTGGCCTCGGGCCGCGCAATCTTAATCAACCGCCATATCTCGCCAAAGCCAGCAGTGTTCTTGACGCCTTTGGTGTCACCCAGGCGTGCGGAGAGGTTCACTTGTGCCGCGCGAGATGCCTTCTCACTGCGACCAAAGCCGCGCTCGGCTTCCAAGTCTTCCTCCTCTTCCTCTTCTCGCCGGGCTTGCTCCTTCCAGTCTTCCTTCTTCGGTGGTGTCGGTTCCGGCTCTGTCTTCCGTACCTCCTTCCGTTGCGGAGTTGTGGAAAGCGCTCGCAGCTGAGTCGCCGGCGATGGCCAAGTCGGTTTAATAGTCGTCCATGACGATACTAATTTCAGGTTCGCAGTGTTCGGCTTCGGTTGTGTAACTGGCAGTCTCGCCTTCGGCAAAGACGCTGTGGTCAGCTGTCTCAATGCAGCTTTATATATCGGCGACGTCTGCCTCAGAGGTCCCTGGGCATGCTGCGTGGCCGGAGCCTGTCTCGTAATAACGTTGTCCAACAAGGCCCCCAGTGCCTTGCTTCGCGGCACAAGTGAGCCGCGCATCGCGCGAACCCTAACTACCAAAACGGCTTCGGAAAAGGAAAATGATATCAGAACCGGTTGAGTAGCGATAATTGACGTCGTCTAAGTCTCATTGTCGCGATTCATGGCCAGCGTAAATGTGCGATGCTTCCGGTGACGCTCAACATTTCTCATCGAAGACTGACTCCAGGATAGGGTCCGTGATGCCGGCGCCGGGCGCTAACGGAGCTCGGCCTTTTTCATCCGGCAAACGAGCTCGAAAATTGGTAAGCACGTGCGACTCATCGTGCTTTCCCTCAGGGTCATGCTTCTCAGGGGCAATATAATTAGTTTGGAGAAGGGTCCAACAATTGTCATGAGGAAAGATGAGGGAGGTGATTATCGCAGTATCTCAGCTCCCAATGACAGATTACTGGGCTTTTATTTGGATATATGGCACTTAGAGTCGGTTTATGTTATGTTACAGAGCTAAAACAAATTCAATCAATTTACTTTGACTGTGTTTATTTATTATTGATTTATTCAATCATTATTCTTCGATAGAGAAACAACCTCTCTCTATCAACACCATCACTTGAACCACACTACAGGCTACAAAGTTCCATCTTGACGAAGAGAATGTAAAGTATCCAATCGTTAAATCGGGACGAATTATAAATTAACAAAAATCATGATCTGGCCCGCTCTTCCCGCTCCATTCACCCATAAAAATCACAAAAAATCTCCAATCATTATTCCTCAACGTAGGTTTCCAATAGATCCCATCTAACATATATCTAAAACTTATCTCAAGATATCAACAATTGCGGCTCTTACAAAAGCAGAGCGACAGCAGCAACACCCATCAACAGGCTCACGCTAGCTCCAACCCTACCTCCAGAGCTAGCGAAAGCCGGGACGGTAGGCTGCACTGGAGTAATTGGCTTGGTAGGCTGCTCTGGAGTAACTGGCTTGATAGGTTGAACAGGGGCGGATGATTTGGTTGGGTTTGCAGGTCCTCCTGGACCAGCGGGTCCGGTAGGGCCAGCGGGTGCGGTCCCGTTGCCATTTCCGTATGGGGGAATCACAGAAGGAAGACCGGTGTAGGTTGGCAGGGAACCAACGGGGCAGACGGTGGTCGAAACTGGGTATACGGAGGTCACAACAACGGTGGATGAAGCGGGGCAGTCGGTGACAGTCTGGGGGCACTTGGTAATTGTCACGACATTGGTGGCATACACAGTCGAGGTGGTGTACTCCTCAGACTCAGGGGTAGTGGTAGGGACAGGCGTGTAGGTTGGGTTGCCAGGGCACCAGGTCGTCAAGCTTGTGATCACCTCTGTCGTGACATGGCCAACCGGGCAGTTTGTCACAGTTGGCGCGCAGCTAGTGACGGTATACACGGAGGTAGTGACGATGGTGGAAGTGAGAGTAGGGTAATCTGTCGGGGCGGTCGTGGAAGAGTTGCTGTATGTCTTCGTCGACAGAGTGCTGACAGGAGGTGTGGGGGTAACGTCGTCGGTGGTCGCAGTGGAAGCGTCAGTGGTAGCAGTGGAAGCATCGGTGGTAGCAGTTGAAGCATCGGTGGTAGCAGTTGAAGCATCGGTGGTAGCAGTTGAACATTCGGTGGTCGCAGTGGAAGCGTCAGTGGTAGCAGTCGAAGCATCGGTGGTAGCAGTTGAAGCATCGGTGGTAGCAGTTGAAGCATCGGTGGTAGCAGTGGAAGCATCGGTGGTAGCAGTTGAAGCGTCAGTGGTAGCAGTTGAAGCGTCGGTCGAAGTTGACGCCGTGGTTGAAGTCGAAGTTGAAGCCGTGGTCGAAGTCGAAGTTGAAGCC